>NC_090650.1:57357437-57657437 GCF_040937935.1 Hyperolius riggenbachi
GGGGGAGTTTCCAAGGGGAACATATTGTGTGAGTGGAGATCCCATATGGATCCTGTCATCCAGGTTTGATGACGTTGTTTCTCAAATTGTTAAGAGAACTCTAAAGGTCAAAGTTTCACGGGTAGTTCCCGTCCTGAAAGAGAACCCGACATGGGACAAAGGGGAACAGGGTTTGATCCAAGACGACCACATTTTGTTACAAAGGTTAAACAAACAGTACACTAAGTTAGAGGTAAGATTTCACCATGATACAGGTGATCTTAACGAGGTAGAACACAAAAATGAGCAGGTGAGTTCCAGTCTGCCCTGGTGGACAAAGGTTCCGGTGATGTTCCAGGGACACTCGGACGGGGCATCTGCAGTTCCAAAGTTCTTTCTACACCCACTGGTCGTCTGGATGGGGATGACAACTTTAGGCATCATTGTCCAGGTGAGGTTGCGGGTTAAAATTACGTAAAAAAAATTAACCTGGTCCTGAGATTGGTGCCTCATAAACAATCTACTGAACCAATAGTTTAAATTAAGGGATCTACAGGGTTACGGGTATAGGTTTAGTAGTACCTGTGATGGAGCTGATTGTATAAAGGCACTCTTTTAGAAGGCACCTGGCACTGCTCCATCGAGTAACAAACAAACGAGTTTCACTTTTCTGTGGTCATGCAAGTTTGTGAGTGATACGCAAGTGACGCAAATGCTGAGCATGTGGTATAGAGGGATTTAGAAGTAGGGCATCCCCAGAGAGCCTGGTTACAGGAAGACCAAGAGGTCTTGCTCTCTCTCTTCCAGGGGTAATCGCCTAGAGCAGAGAAGTTGTGTGAGCACGAACATCGAGAAGTGAAACATAAAAGAAAAGAAACCAGGTACTGGGAGGTTCAGACGCTGGGATCTGCGGGTCAAGCCGTTTTAGGGGGGATTGTTATAATTTAAGTAGGCCTCAGTTACTTGGCCTGAGTTTTATGTAAAAGGCTTGTCCGCAGTGTATGCCTTTAAAATAGATAGAGGTTTGGTGATGCAGGCAGAGGCATCTCAGGGTCTGCGTGTAGCAGAGGATACACGCAGATACTGAGAACATGTTCCTAAGAGAAGGCCATCGGACTACTCTGACCTCAACCACAGGAACAGAAAACATTGGCCATGTTTACTAAACATCCACGGTCCTGCATCTGGGTCAAGTGCCTCATTGATTATTAATCGAGTAGGCGGGTATGATGACACCACGAGTGGGTCCACCAATAGACTGATATAGGGGGTGGCGAAGATGATGTCATATTTAACTCTTTCCTAGTCGGTATTAAATCTGGAGCGAGCGATGGGGAACTCACTTCTGCTTCTTCCTTCCTCACTAGCTCGCAATACTGACTGGAACCCAATTATTTCTCTAAGCATGTTCTTCCTTTATGTAAGCTGATATAATATATGCTATGTACATAGGTAGTTTAGTGTAACGTAGGTAGGAAGAAGGTACCTGATAGACTTCAGTAGGGAGTCTAATCACGAGCAACATGAAGATTTGCATAGCTAGGATATGATGACTGTATCTATCTGTCTTTCTGTGACTTGAATAAATAACGGAAACATTGGAGAAGCCTGAGAAAGTCTATTTCCTGTTTGCTGTGTGGAGAGTCAAGTGATCTCACAGCCTGTGAGACGATGGTGTCGAAGCAAGGTGATAAGAACAGTTGATAACACTGACATTCAATTTCATTGTGCTGTAATTGTATTTGATTGTCCCGTGATCGGCTTTGATTGTCCCGTGATCGGCTTTGATTGTGCCGTGATTGGTTTGATTGCCCTGTGATTGGCCTGTGATTTGCTTTGATTGGCCTGTGATCGGCTTTGATTGTGTCGTGATTGGTTTGATTGCCCTGTGATTGCCTTTGATTGTCCTGTGATTGTTTCTGATTGCCTCCGATTCCCCACTCGCCACCACCCCCCTGTCACTATCCAAGTGATCTAAAAACAGTGAAAACTGTCACTTTTTTAGTATCACTAGTGTTAGCAGTTAGGCCAGTTAGCTAGGCCCCTTTGTAAGTGTCAGTTAGTGCTCAGCCCACTGCACCACAGTCTCTAATTAGCGTCATCACTGTCGCTAATCAACATTAGTACTATATAGTATCTGTAAGTGATCATTACTGATCGCAGTCAGATCTATTAGGGTCACTAGGATCCACAAAAAAACGCAGTGTTTGCCCGATCAGGCCTGATCGTTCGCCTGCACTTGCGTTCAGCCCGCTCCACCGCAGTGACAGAATTTTCTTTTTCTGATCACTGCAAAAAACACTGTACAATAGCTGTGGCACTGTAAACATCAGTTTTGATTTTTTTATCAAAACTCAGTGACCACAGCTTTCTACCGCTCAAATACTCCCTTTTGCTAGGTAGGTGCTCTTTTTTTTCTAGGTAGTCTCAGAGGAATACCCACTAAATTTAGCAGCCCACCATGGCAAGAAAGGGGTATTCCGATGATGAGGTTCTCAGGTACATGGCCCAGTCGGATGAGGACGACTGGGACGCCTCATTCGACGAATCTTCCGGGTCAGAGTTTGAACCTGAATTGAGCAGTGGCTCACTGACCGATAGTGATGACGAGGTTGAGGTCCCGGCTAAAGCCAGGCGTACCACACCCCATGTTGGAACGCAGGTGGCGCAGGATCAGCCTCAAGGGCAGCAGAGTGGTGTTCGTGCTGGTCTGAGATTTCATGGTGGGGCAGGCACCAGCAGCACAACATCTCCTGGACCTAGCACCAGTACTTCCGTAGACCCTGGTGAAGTGGCGAGCACCAGCATGGAAGTTGAAACTGGTTCGGTGGCACGTGCAGTAAGATCCCAGTCGCAGCCACCAAGAAGACGGGCCCGTACTACCCCTAGTTTACCAGAGGTGCTGGCAATCCCCTGATTCCGCCGCACCCGTACTTCCCCCTTTCACCGCCCAGTCTGGAGTCCAGGTGGAGACAGATAATCTAGGATCGGCCCTAGACTTTTTCTATCTGTTCTTCACCCAGGATCTCTTAGACTTAATTGTGGCAGAGACCAACCGTAAGGCCACACAATATATAACCGCCAATCCGGAAAAGTTCCTTGCCCAGCCTTTTCGGTGGAAACCAGTCCAAGTTTCCGAAATGAAAATTTTTTTGGGCCTTCTCCTTCACACGGGACTAGTAAAGCAGAATGCGTTACGGTCTTATTGGTCTACGGATCCAGCATATCATGTTCCCCTGTACTCTGCTGCCATGTCCAGGACACGATTTGAGAACATACTGCGCTTCCTGCACTTCAATAACAACGAAACCTGTCATCGAAGTGACCACTCTGCTTTTGACCGGCTCCACAAAATTCGACCCCTCATAGACCACCTGTCATCCAGATTTGCAGATGCTTATACCCCTGACCAGGACATCTGCGTAGACGAGTCCCTCATACGCTTTACCGGGCGCCTTCTCATCAAACAGTACATCCCAAGCAAGCGCGCCCGGTATGGGGTGAAACTGTATAAGCTCTGTGAAAGGGCCACAGGCTATACATCTTATTTTAGGGTCTATGAGGGAAAAGACTCAAAATTGGAGCCGGTCAGATGCCCTGACTACCTGGGGAGCAGTGGAAAGGTTGTGTGGGACTTGGTGTCACCCTTGTTCCAGAAAGGGTACCATCTTTTTGTGGACAATTATTACACAAGTGTGGCCCTCTTTCAGCACTTAAAAATAGAAAAAATCCGATGCTGTGCCACCGTGCGGCCTAGTCGCCGGGGCTTCCCCCAACGGCTCATTACCACCAGATTTGAACGGGGGCAGAGGGCCGCCTTGTGTGCTGACGACCTGCTCGCGGTGAAATGGAAGGACAAGAGGGAGGTTTACTTCCTGTCCACCATTCACGCAGACACGACAGTTGAAATTCAACGGCGAACTGAGGTCATTGAAAAACCCCTTGTCGTCCATGAGTATAATACTAACATGGGAGGGGTGGACTTCAATGACCAGAGGTTAGCGCCCTATTTAGTTGCCCGAAAAACAAGATGCTGGTATAAAAAAGTGTATTTTTACCTCATTCAATTGGCAATTTACAACAGCTTTGTTCTCTACAGTAAGGCTGGGAGAACTGGATCGTTTATTCAATTTAATAAACAGATCGTGATAGAACTCCTGTATCCAGGAGGTGCCGTGGCCCAACCCCAAGATGCAACTAGCCGGCTGCATGGAAGGCATTACGCCTATCCAATTCAGAGTACCCCAGGTCACCGAATCCGAAGAAAACGTTGTCGTGTCTGCAGCAGGGCTGGAATAAGGAGTGACACCACTGTTTATTGTCCCACCTGTTCTGACCAGCCTGGCCTATGCCTAGGGGAGTGTTTTGAGAGGTACCACGAGCAGGTACACTATTAGAGTGTAGGGAACTCCACACACAGCGGTAGGCACCCAAGGGTCTCTCAGTGCTATTTCACACTGCTGTGATGCTTTAGGGCAAAATGCCTAGCAAAAGTCACACTTTGCGGTCCCCCCCCCTACGCCGGAAGTGCTTGACTCAACGCTAGTGCATGCCTACGTTACTGCGTGGCTTCTGTGGCAATATCGATCGGCCCGGAAGTCATGTTAGTCTATGGCGACGCAGTTCATTACTAGGCCGAATGCTACTCTTGTGGTATTGCCTAAAGGTCTGTTTTGGACGATACGGTGCGGCGGGCTCGACCCACTGGATATGTCAATATGCAGTGTGAAACCAAACATCGGGTTTCCAGAGACCCTAATACACAGGGCTGCCAGAAACCTCTCCTTTTACTTGGGACAAATTGCGTAATGTACTTCGCCACAACTCTGTGCGATTTGCACTTCGCTCATTGTTCCATGGGGGAGGAGAGGTTTGTCCTCTGGAGGTAAGTAAAAAAAAAACAAAAAAAACAGGTAAGCAAAGTAGTTAATGTTTGGTTTGCAATGTTAAGGTTTTTATTAAAAAAGTTCAAAGTTTATTAATGTTAATGAAGCAATTGCTTTGCTGCTTGCTTTTTTTTGTTTTTTTTTGTATTTTTTTTCTCTTTTTCCATCCAATAACCTTCCAGGTGGACCGAGCGAACGACTAACCAGCTGCAGCACTGATGGTGCATCCTGACAGAACATTGCGCGTCTGTCAGCTTACACACAAGTCGGTGCATGCAGCGCTGCAGGACGAGATTTCTCCTCCGCAGTCAAAAAGATACGTTTGCCGAGGCATATGGGCCGAGGAGTGGTGTTGGGGATTCATATGCTTTGGCAAGCACTTTGTATCAAAAAAGAACTCTGGCAATGATTTGTTCATCCACATCGATCGGTGTGAATGGATAAACCAGGTTTGCCAGGGCATACGAGCTGGTGAGTTTGGATTTTTGGGGCGGCAGCTCCTATGTCCTGGCAGACGCCTTCCCTTGCTTTTTGCATTGTTTTGTCTTTTTTCTTCTCTCTTTTTTCTATCCAGACCGACCAATCAGCTGCAGCACTGATGGTGCATCCTGACAGAACATTGCGCGTCTGTCAGCTTACACACAAGTCGGTGCATGTAGCGCTGCAGGACGAGATTTCTCCTCCGCAGTCAAAAAGATACGTTTGCCGAGGCATATGGGCCGAGGAGTGGTGTTGGGGTTTCCTATGCTTTGGCAAGAACTTTGTATCAAAAAAGAACTCTGGCAATGATTTGTTCATCCACATCGATCGGTGTTAATTGATAAATCAGGTTTGCCAGGGCATACGAGCTGGTGGGTTTGGATTTTTGGGGCGGCAGCTCCTACGTCCTGTCAGACGCCTTCCCCTCTTTATTTTTTTCAAATTTTTTGGGCAGATATTTTTTCATCCACATTGATTGATTGATTGTTTGACGTTCATTTTTCCTTTCAGCCCAGAGTGCATTACCCTTATGCCCAATATAAGGCGTATAGCAGAAACTCCTAATACTGGCCATACATGTAATGATTGCAGAGACCCTAAAATGCCAGGACAGACCCCACGAATGATGCCATTTTGGAAAGAGGACACCCCAAAGTATTCCGTTAGGTGCATGGTGAGTTCATAGAATATTTTATTTTCTGTCACAAGTTAGCAGAAATTGTGCTTTTTTTTTTCCACAAAATGTCATTTTCCGCTAACTTGTGACAAAAAATAAAATTTTCTGTGAACTCACCATGGCCCTCATGGAATACCTTAGCATGGAGGGGTGCTAAATCGTAAGTACCTCTGTAAAGCGCAGTTAGGGTGCAAAAAAGTGCCACACATGTGGTATCGCCGCACTCGGGAGAAGTAGTTTAATGTGTTTTGGGGTGTATTTTTACACATACCCATGCTGGGTGGGAGAAATATCTCTGTAAATGGACAATTGTGTGTAAAAAAATCAAAAGATTGTCATTTACAGAGATATTTCTCCCACCCAGCATGGGTATGTGTAAAAATACACCCAAAACACATTAAACTACTTCTCCCGAGTGCGGCAATACCACATGTATGGCACTTTTTTGCACCCTAACTGCGCTAAGGGGCTCAAAGTCCAATGAGTACCTTTAGGATTTCAAGGGTCATTTTGAGACATTTGTTTTCAAGACTACTCCTCACGGTTTAGGGCCCCTAAAATGCCCGGACAGTATAGAAACCCCACAAATGACCCCATAGTGTTGGAGAAATCTCTCTGTAAATGGACAATTGTGTGTAAAACAAATCAAAAGATTGTCATTTACAGAGATATTTCTCCCACCCAGCATGGGTATGTGTAAAAATACACCCCAAAACACATTATACTACTTCTCCTGAGTACGGCAATACCACATGTGTGACCCCTTTTTGCAGCCTAGGCGCGCTAAGGGGCCCAACGTCCAATGAGCACCTTTAGGCTTTACAGGGGTGCTTACAATTTTGAACCCCCCAAAATGCCAGGACAGTAAATACACCCCACAAATGACCCCATTTTGGAAAGTAGACACTTCAAGGTATTCAGAGAGGGCTATGGTGAGTCCGTGGCTGATTTCTTTTTTTTTGTCACAAGTTAGCAGAAATGGATATTTTTTTTTTTTTCACAAAGTGTCATTTTCCGCTAACTTGTGACAAAAAATAAAATCTTCTATGAACTCACCATGCCTCTCAGTGAATACTTTGGGATGTCTTCTTTCCAAAATGGGGTCATTTGGGAGGTATTTATACTATCCTGGAATTTTAGCACCTCATGAAACATGACAGGTGCTCAGAAAAAGCAGAGATGCTTGAAAATGGGAAAATTCACTTTTGGCACCATAGTTTGTAAACGCTATAACTTTTACCCAATCCAATAAATATACACTGAATGTTTTTTTTTTTTATCAAAGACATGTAGCAGAATAACTTTTGCGCTCAAATGTATAGGAAATTTTACTTTATTTGAAAAATGTCAGCACAGAAAGTTAAAAAAGTCATTTTTTTGACAAAATTCATGTCTTTTTTGATGAATATAATAAAAACTAAAACTCGCAGCAGCAATCAAATAGCGCCAAAAGGAAGCTGTATTAGTGACAAGAAAAGGAGGTAAAATTCATTTAGGTGGTAGGTTGTATGTGCGAGCAATAAACCGTGAAAGCTGCAGTGGTCTGAATGGAGAAAAAGGCGCTCTGGTCCTTAAGGGGCGAAAAGACTGTGGTCCTCAAGTGGTTAAACATTTGGGTAGTTTTGGGAGGGTGGGATGTAAACAATAGATTTATAATGTAAATGTGTGTTGAGTTTTATTTTTTTTACTTTTAGCTGTAGTTTTACTTTTTGGCCACAAGATGGCGGCCATGAGTTTGTTTACATGACGTCACTCTAAGCGTAACATACGCCTAGAGAGGCGCTACAGCCAGAAAAAACGAAGCTTCCGAGAGAAGCTGTCGCTTTTTCAGCGGGGGAGAGGAATCAGTGACCGGGCACCATAGCCCGATTCACTGATTGCCTGGCTAACGAACCGCGGCCGAGAGAGCGTGTGCACGCGCGTGATCGGCCGCGGGAGCACGCATGGTTTCTGGACGTAGTTTCTACGTCCAGGAACTAAAATAGGTTAATTTTTAATATTACGATCAATCAGAAAAATTGACTATAAACGTTGAATTGGAAAAAAAAATAAAAAAAATTGTATAATGAGTGGCCACCTTTACAAACATTCAGGAATTATTGGAATTTATATAGAAAAAAAACTCAGTAAGGGATCAAGCTGAAATTATTTTTGCCATTACTCCATGCCAAATATAAGGCATTACATTTCTGAATAAAAGTGGGATTTCCCTTTAAATCCATCTTGGTTTCCATCTCCCCACAGTAAAGCATGAGATGAGATAACCATTAATTAAATGGGATATTGTGATCAGATTGAAAGGCAGTGTATAATTTAATTTCCTGTGACTTTCCCAGAAAACATCTCCAGTATGAAGCCGGCATCAACAGGAGTATTGCAGGAGTAACTGGATGACGTTATTAAGATGCCTCCCAGCTTTGCCCAACACAGGAGAGTGAAGAGCTTATTATAGTAGATAGATACCGTATACAGTATACTCGCATATAAGCTGACCCGCGTACAAGCCGAGGTACCCCATTTTCCCTCAGAAACCAGGAAAAAGTGATTGACTTGCGTATAAGCCACCTCCCCAGTATAGCCCCCTCCCCAGCAGCCAGATGTTCCCCCAGTACAAGTCAGCCCCCCTCTTCATAGCCAGATGTGCCCCAGGATCATACAGAAGAAGAAGTGTCTGAAGAAGCCACTAGATGGTGTCATAGATGAGACACAGTGATTGCCACACAGGAAGAATCCCCAATCATTGCACTGCTGACACGTTGCTTGCACGCTCTGCTCCACAAGCCAGGGGACACAGGTAGTCTTAAGTAGCGCACTCTGCACACCATGTTGCAGGGGATGGGGGGCATGGATACAGCAGGGAGCCAGCTGGCAAGAGCAGGATCACTAGTGCACAGTCCTTACACTCGTCTGCCAGTAACAAAACTTACTCCACCATCTGTTTTGCTCCACTGACTCGCATATAATCAAGGGGGTAATTTTTCTGCACATTTTTTATGCTGAAAAATTAGGCTTATATGTGAGTATATACAGTAATCATGGAGGGATCCAGTTCACAGAATCTGCCATTTTCAGGATTGAAATTGTAAGAACAGGAAGGGGAGTAACTACAGATCACTGGGCCCCCTGCAAAACTCTCATGGAGCCCCCTTTCTATGTCACAGAAATAACTGCCCTGCATTTGTCTGATTCCCAAATGGGAAGACTTTTTACCCTCCTCGACCAGTCAACTATTTACCTGGATGTCCAAGAAGACCAGGCCCCCCATCTCATGTTCTTCTTCTGGTTGTCCCTGCTCATCACACCTTTAACTGATCCATCGATCAGGGCAGTGGTAGTGTTTTTCTTACCTCTTACAGGGTCAGGCCCCTGCTGCGTTCCTTGTGGAACCACTAGTTCTCGTCTGCCTCCATCTTGGTCTTCCAGTTCCACACATTGCATAAAGTCACGCAATGAGCAGGGAAACTCAGAGAGAACTAGTGGCTGCAGCAGGGACCCGACCCTGGAAGAGGTAAGCAAACCACTACCACTGTGCTGATCTGCAGGTCAGTTAAAGAGGAACTCCAGTGAAAATAATGTAATAAAAAAAAAAAAGGGTTTCATTTTTACAATAGTTATGTATAAATGATTTAGTCAGTGTTTGCCCATTGTAAAATCTTTCCTCTCCCTGATTGACATTTTGAGGCCTCTTTCACAGTGCGACGTTAAAGTCGCACATTAGAACATTTTATAACGCAGACTAACGCACAGCAATACAAATTCTGTGCGACATTCACAGTGCACACGTAGCGTTGTGTGTAACGTGTAGCAAGATTTAGAGAGTGCTGCATGCTGTGCGTTTAGCAATACGTTTGCTGCGTTATGTGTGTTGCACATGCTCAGTACGTGTTTTTTTTTTAAATGTAACGCATGCGCCGTTTTCGTTCCATCACTGTGCGATGAAAACAGCGCACCAAACGCAGGGCTAAAGAATGTACTATAATGTCCAAGTTATAGTCTTTCAATGACTTGCATTAGGGGCACGTTATGCAACCTTAATGTCGCATCAAACGCAACGTCCCACTGTGAAAGAGGCCTTACTGCTGGCAGGTGATGTCAGTGGAAGGAGAGGCTGCTAGCTTTTTTGGCAGTTGGTAACAGCTGTTATTTCCCACAATGCAACAAGGCTCCCACAGTGTGATGTCAGAACCATGGTCCTGACATCACACTGTGGGAGGGGTTTCACCACAATATCAGCCATACAGACCCCCCTGATAATCCGTTGGAGAAAAGGAAAAGATTTCTCATGGAAAAGGGGGTGTTGGCTACTGATTGGGATGAAGTTTAATCCTTGGTTACGGTTTCTCTTTAAAAGTGTGATGAGCAGCAACAGCCAGGAGAGGAGGAGGAGGTGGGGGCCCTGATGGAGAAGGGAAGGTGCAAGTTCCAGGGGTTGCTTCAGCATAGATGCACGACTACTCCTGAACCTTATACCCACTTATCTCCAATTGGAAGGTACTTTTCGGGCAATAATCTCCTTCCTCTAACATCTATAAAGTCTTTCCCCTGCAGCCTAACCCTCTTCCCACCCCCTCTAGTACCTAGGACACCCCTTACCCCGCCTCTGTAATGCCTCTTGTTTATCAGACCCCCACAACAGTTCGCCTGTTCGCTCCCCTTCTCCAGGGAATTTAGTAAAAAAAAAAAAGATACTTAACGACAGAAGCATGCAGCAAGCACATCCGGTAAGGCTGCCCTGTGGTATCCCTGGGAGCAGCGGTGCCTGCGCTGGGACACAGAGCAGAATCTGCACTGAAAACTTGACACTACCGTGGCCAAAACAACGATGTTTATGGGGGCGGATCGATGACCGTGATGTCATCAGCCTGACCAGCGATAATCCAGATCTTTTCCAATGTACAAGATAGCGCTCAACTGTGTTCTGTTTCCACCACCATACACCCCGTGTGGGATTGAACTCACCCAGCGAGTTTGACCACTATTAGACTGGTCAATAAGCGCCCAGCAATGTGCGACTCCAGCACTTTGGGGTTGCCAACTCCTCTTAGAACACGGTATCCTTAATGATGTATGTTGGTTGATGCGTACCTGATGTAGCTGTACTTGTACCACAGACGACTACCGATCTCTGCACTCCAGCAGTGCCCAGCCTACCGGTCCAGAGAAGTCAAATCATCCGGACACCAGGCAGCAACAACAGCTCGGGGGTCTGCTCCTCCCTCCAGCACACTGGCTCCTCTACAGAGCGCACATGTGTCCATCCAGCACACATCAACCAACATACATCATTAAGGATACCGTGTTCTAAGAGGAGTTGGCAACCCCAAAGTGCTGGAGTCGCACATTGCTGGGCGCTTATTGACCAGTCTAATAGTGGTCAAACTCGCTGGGTGAGTTCAATCCCACACGGGGTGTATGGTGGTGGAAACAGAACACAGTTGAGCGCTATCTTGTACATTGGAAAATTTTGCTGACAGTCTGCCGCGGCTGACATGGAAGCGCACCTGTGACAAAGGACAATATTTCATTTAGCACACTGAGCAGTGAAAACTGCTCTCTTAATAACTGCTTTTGTCTTCACTGTTTTTTATCATATGTTATTATATGTTTTTAACCTGGATTAGTATCGCCACAGTAGCGCTTTCAAAATATTGTTGATAATCCAGATCTGATCCGCATGCTTATTCGGGGGTCTGTGGCTAAAAGTATTAAGAATTGGCAACCCGATAATTTTATCGAATCAGATGAAAATCGTTGCCGCAAAATGTCCGCGTAATTGATGACTTGATTGATTTTTAAGCTGAAATCGGTCAAGTGCATCAATTGAACATGCTGAAAAATGGCGCTCGAAAGTGCTCGATCGGGTGCGCAGTGGTAACGGCGTTCGATATTGCAACGACCAGCATCTGCAATAGACTCCCTGCCATTGTCCCCAAGTGTAAAATGTCCTCCCTGGTGCCCAAATTCTTACCTGTCCCGCAGGTGTAACTTCCAGCATCTTTTCACACCTTTTCAATATAATGTTTTTTACCCCATCAGCAAGGCAGAAAATACGCTAAATAATTTCAACAGTGCTAAGTCTTTTTTGTTAATTTTTCAATTACAAAGTGCTAACAAAAAATATTTTAGAGAGAAGATAAAAATATATATCTCCTAGGAGAAAACTCAGGGGAAAAAGTGAATTGAATTAGAGCCTGTCTCTCCATGAATGATCAGCACAACAGAGGTCACATGAACACTAACATTTCCTAAATGATCATTCATCGATTCTGGGAGAGGGAGCCATTCACCTGAAGCTAATGTCAATATTATGACAGGGGAGTGTCCTGTAGTGCCAGTGTGTTGAAACTTGCCCAGCAGGGGTGGTTCTTCCATGAAGCAACATGAATCACGTGCTTCAGGGCGGCAACAATTAGGGGCAGGCAAGAGGCAGCTCTCCTCCCCAAAAGTCCTCCTCCCCGCATTCCCAGTCTCCCCTCCCTAGATGAGTGGCGCAGCTTCACTCATCTGCTCTTAGCATTCCAGTGATGGGATCTCCATCTGTCCATGCAGCGTCCTGTATCCATGGCTACATTGGTGCCTCATGTGACCTGCCGGGTCACATGAAGCGCCTCTATAGTCAGAGAGGAAGCAGGACTTCACATGTGGCTGGTGATCTCATCATTAATCTGCTGAGAGCAGATGAGTGCAGCACATACCCGGTGTAATGTCTGAATGCGCTGCCCGGAAGTTCCCTTCCACACTGAGTAGCACGCATGCTCAGTGTGAAGTTAATTATGCTGCTGATGGTAAAATAATAAATATCTCTGCTTCCACACATCATACACTCCTCAAATGTTCAGGGTAGGGAGAGGATCCCCCGAACGACCTCTATGCCAAATTGCAGCCCCCGAGCCCCGCTGGTTCAGGAGATAGATTAGAGAGAGCCATCACAAGAACCAGTGGGGCTCGGGGGCTGCAACTTGGCATAGAGGTTGTTTGGGGGGTCCCCTCCCTACCTGAAAATTTGGGGAGTGTATGATGTGTGGAAGCGGAAATATTTAGTATTTTACCACCAGCAGCATAATTAAATAGGAACTGTGGCCGCACAGTCTCCTACTGCGCATGCGGGGCAGCGCAAATTAACAGGCAGCGTAATCAGACAACACCGGCATCCTGGGGATCAGATGCTGCGGGCCAGCAGGGAAGAGATGCTGTCTTGGAGGAAGCAGAGGGAGGTAAGTGTAGTGCCAGTGCCTGCAATGCACAGCCCGTCGTGTCTCTCTTCTCTGGATTTGCACACATGTCTGGAGGGTGTCTTCACAATGTATTGTTTCAGGCGGCAAAAAGTCTAGAACCGACCCTGTTGCCAGGCAGACTTCTAGTTCCAGCATTTAGATTGTGTATCACTATTTACCTGACCACAAAAAAGGGATGAAGGGGTAGACAGACTTTTTTCCCAACATATGAAGCAAATGTCATATACTAAAGGGACGGGTTTTGTTTATGTGAGTTTTGTATATCCCAACGTTCTCTGTATTTTCACAACAGGAAAAAAAAATCCAAAATACTTACCAAGGTTACTATGGCACATTCAGCAGTCAGTTGGGCAGCACTAAAAAGCGTCCGCACAAAGCGATATATGTGTTTCTGTTCCGGGTCATGCTTCTCGTAATCAGAAGGGACTTCGGATTTCTGCAAATACATTCCAAAGTTAGAGAATATAACCTTGTTACGATTGTGAGGACTTCACTGTACAACATGTAAAATCTGGCAGAAAATTACAAAACACATACATTGCTGCATAATATATTGTATATATAGTTATTATTATTCGTTTATGGAGCACTGATATCAAACAAGTGACTTCATCAACTTCCCCTCAGCAAAACTCACAATTGAACATTGAATAGTTACAATGAAAGAGTCTGAAGCCTTCCAAATATCCTCTTTTTATTTGACATTTATGTTAAGCAGCATGAGCATAGCTAAAACTCAGCATTCCCGTGGCATAACGATGTCATTAACCTCTTTAGCGGTATGCCTGACACTGTGCCGGGAATACGGCTTCCTGGCCCGTGTCCCCCATGCAGAATAAATGAGATCCCATGCCTGAAAACCCTTTAGCTAGCACTAGGCTAGCTAGTACAGGTGCCCGGCACCCCCGTTAATGCATTACCCAGCCTGGATCCAGCCATCGCGCAGCCTCCCTGCACAGGTTCGGTCTCTCTATGGGGAGGATCAGGATTGCACATGACATCGGCGACGTCATGTGCGATCCTCTCCATAATGAAGACCGGACGGGGGAGCGGTGGTGATCAGGGGGTGCCGGGCATTTGTACTAGCTAGCCAAAGGGTTCTCAGGCATGGGATCTCACTTATTATACTGGGGGGCACAAACTGTGAAATCCTCCTGAGCGGCGTAATGCTCAGGAGGTGGTTAAACCTCCCCAAATACCAGGAGGCAAAATTCCACAACTTTCCAGGTCGTGGATTTTGCTGCACGGGGAGGCAGAGCTTTGCATTGTAGCTCTGCCTCTATCAGTGTCAATCCCCGCTGATTGCCGCCTCTCCCCACCCCTCTCAGTGAAAGAAGACGGAGAGGGGCA
Source organism: Hyperolius riggenbachi (assembly GCF_040937935.1). Lineage (NCBI taxonomy): Eukaryota > Metazoa > Chordata > Amphibia > Anura > Hyperoliidae > Hyperolius > Hyperolius riggenbachi. Next base: position 57,372,044 of record NC_090650.1, read on the forward strand.
GAGAAGGCAGAGGTCCACAGAGATTGGGGCGAGTAGAGGCAGAGCTACTGCGCAAAGCTCTGCCTCTACCAGGAAGGAGTCCTGAATTTTGCCCCGGGGATTTGGGTGGTTTAATCACATCATTCTGCTGCAGGGATGCAGCATTTTAGCTATGCTTATAGTGCTTTACATAAATAAAAAGATGATTTTTGGAAGGCTTCAGACTCTCTTTAAAGCCAAATTGAACCTAAAAAAAAACAAACAAACAAACAAAAAAAAACCCAGATACTTACCTATGGAGAGGGAAGGCTCTGGGTGCTATAGAGCCTTCCCGCTCCTCTCACGGTCCCCTACTTCCAGCTAAGTCACCTTGTACCAATCTGCGGGAGGCTTCGCAAGCGCAGTACAGAGCTGGCGGCACAGAGCGGTATTTGACCGATCAGTCGAATACTAATGGGTGAGCCAGCGCTGGAACGAGGGACAATGAGAGGCACTCTTTAGGACCCAGAGCCTACCCACTCCATAGGTGAGTATCTTTTTTTTTTTTGTAAAGTGGATCCGAGATGACAAACTAACTATAACAAGTAACTTGTCTATATATCATATCTAAAGTTTAGATAGTGTACACAGCAAATCTAGCTGCAAACAGCTTCAACAGTTTATGATTATTTATTTCTGTGATACAATGAGAGCAGCCATATTTTGCTTGTGATCATTACACACAGGCAAGCTGTTCTGCATCTCCAGCCATCAGCCTGTGAAAACATCACTCCCCTCTCCTCCTTCTAGTAACACCTTCTCCTCCTGCCCAGACTGAGCTCCCATAAGCCCTTGCTACATGGGTCTCAGAGTGCCTAGGTGCTGTGGGAGCTGTGGGCGAGGCTTGTTTAGTTTATAGGGAATTAGGTTATTAAAACAAATGAAAAACGTATTTGGCTTGAGGAATGCCCTATAAACTATAAGTAAGGAACACAATTATGCAATGAGTAAAAGTTTATCTCAGATCCACTTCAAGTTCAATTTACATTTTCTTTAAGTGTGCTTAGAAGGTCTTAAAATGGTCCCTGATGAATAATGTAATACACGTGCATCATTGGTTTTAGCCCCATTGTATTATAATGTACTAGAATGTCATTTTTAGTATGTCCAAGCTGTATTGAATCTATACACAGTGAAATAGATACAGTGTGCTGTTCCCCATTTGAAAATGTGCTTCTAAAATGTGCTGATATTTTCTCGCTGTAAATTGTTTCTGTGCACTTATCATTCTTGTGCACACCTTATGAGCACTTGGGCAATCACACAGCAGGGGAACGAGCTAGGGATGAGACATTTTTATGTAAACAATGACATTTATATATCAGTTTCTTTGTGCAAAACCAGAAACACGTGGGAACAAGCCAAACATACTGTATTTTTCAAAAACACCTTGTAGTTATTAAGAAAATAGTTTTTAAAAATTCAAATGTGAAAATGTTAAATGTTAAAATGTTAAATGACATTTTGCTGCGGTACACTTTAATGTATTCAGAACTCGGCATATGGTAAAACATAATGCAGCAAAATGTCATTTTGCCGAGTTTAAAAACATTTTTCCTTCTATTTTCTGAAAAATACTTTTTGCAAAAAATGTTTTGTTTCTTTTTTTTTCCTTAAAGTTTTTTTTTATTTGTTTTGTTTTAATTGTTTCTAAACAAATTTAAAATGTTTGCCAAATTTTAAAAAGTAATTTGGAATTTGGCAGAAATGTTGCATTACGATTTTGTGTCGTAATGATAAATTTTGATATGAAATTATTATTATGCGACATTGTAGCTCAACACTACAAACCATGTAAAAGAAAGAAGAAACGCTGTGGAGTTGTGATGTTTTATACGCACACTGGGTACTTACAGAAAGAGGGTGAAGTTTTTCATCAAAAATATCTAACAGCAACCGCCCATCTCCATCTCTAGAATCAAAATAAAGGTCGGTTAAATTCTCGAGAAAAAGGCAATGACCAAAATGAAGGATTACTATGCATTATGTTCAATCACACATCACAAGAATTGGTAAGTAGCAGCGGTGGGGACCTGGCCATCAACACACTACAGTGCAAACATTCCATGGCTGTACTGTATTCAGGGCTGTGGAGTCGGAGTCAAGGAGTCGGAGCAATTTTGGGTACCTGGAGTCGGAGTTGGAATCAGTGGATTCATAAACTGAGGAATTGGAGTTGGGAGTCGGACATTTTTTTGTACCAAATCCACGACCCTGATAAATATTGGACTAATGAGTCAGTTGTTCAGACAAGACAAGCCTATAATTTGCTATAAGTTGCACTGAAGGCACACTGCCTCACCCACTAACCCAGTGTTGCCTCCCCACCACCCTCTAGATTGTAAGCTCGCAAGGGCAGGTATCTCCTCCTAGTGTTTCTCATACTGCTGTAATTTTAAGATATGCACATGTACCAACTACGCATCAACAATGTATGTATTTCTACTATTCAATGTCATGACTGTACGGGGTCTTATAGTTCTTATGTATATTTGTTCCCCTTTATTTGTGTGTACTATGTACTGCACTACGGAAGATGTTGGCGCTATATAAATAAAAAATAAGAATATTTTGGGTGCCTGGAGTCGGAGTCGGTGGTTTCATAAACTGAGGAGTCTGAGTTGGATGATTTTTGTACCGACTCCACAGCCCTGACTGTATTATATATTTATATTATAATATATTATACTATTTATATTACCGTATAATATATTATACTATAATAATTATATTGATACCTTGACCATTTATTTACTGTGGCAGATTGATTCAGATAAATGCTGCCAAGGGCATTGTTCTATCCCACACCCCGCCCACTCTGGTCGGTCCTTCGCATAGCAACAGAATACATCCCTACCCTGAAGGCTAGCGACGCCACAAACTGTTGTCAGAGGGATCAAATCTTTAGAGTCTGGAAATACACTACAGCAGTTTGTGAAAACAATTGCAGGTCCTAATGAAAGCAATTAATTCTAATAAAAGGCCATTACATTTCATGCAGTATGCACTGGAATCTGTACTGTCTTAGTTTGATGACGAATTTTATAAAATAAGGGATAAAACGATGACAGACTTATGAATGGTGATTTTGCTGTAAGAAATGCATCAGAAACCTAAATATATGACAAATAGTTAACAATAAATCTGCTAAGTGAGAAAACAAACTGCAATCCATTTATGACAGCCTATAGCTCAGTCTTTTCCTGCAATGAACAGCAGGTGGCGCAGTGCGCACACCAAAATGGTCTGAGAGACAGTAAATTATTTCTATGTGACAAAAATCCTGGGTACCATCTGCCATGCAGCTTGTCGCTAACATCTTCTACAGAACCGGTCTGGAAATATTTTTCTGAATTTATCCTAAAGCCCATTTTGTCCTTTCCAGAATTTGGGCCATGCAGCCAAGATTGCGGCCAGCAGCTCCTCATCAAAATAAAAATGGAACAGTAAAAGTCGACCATCAGATTGTGCTGAGACATTGAAATGGAGGAGCGGACTGATAAGCAGAAGCTCATGTCAGAATACATTTATAAGATGTGAAATGTAAATGATATTATTTGCATTTATTAAAATGAATTCTGGGCTCTGTCTCTGTGTTGCCCCCTGGTTATATGTAGAGATGGTAATCAAATAATCAAGTTATTAAATGTGACAGCTTGGGATTAGCAAGCCGTGCATCTATTTTGCATACCTGAAGGATTCTATGGAACGGGATTATATTATAGAGCATGTTAAAGCTCTGTGGAGAATATCTGAGGCTTTTCACCTGATTTTGGAACATTGCAGTCAGTGTTCCAATTCCCCCGAAAAAAGTGTTCATTGGGATTTGGGTCTGGGCTCATTTCAGGCCAATCAAGCTCTTCAGAACTAGAATAAGTGAACCATTTATTGGGCTGCACATTTCCATAGGTGACAGTCAGATATTAGTCATTAGGATGCAAATAATTTAACCTTCATATACTTCGCCTTACACGGTTATCTGCACTCCCTGGTGTTTGTCTCTATCTTACTGGTTACACTGATCCACCTCATTTCAGCGTTGTTGCCCTCTACATCACTGTTTCACACAGCTTGGTATTTATTTTTCTCTGGACCGAAGTGATTTACTTTATTCCTCTTTTTTTGTTGGTTCTACTCTATATTACACTGGTTGCTTTTCGATGAACTCTTTGTATATTTGGCAACTCACACTATCCGCGCAATCTGGCATATTACACTGCACCTTAAAGGTGGCCACTAACGATCCAATTTCTAGCGAAAAATCATTGGAGGGATCAGATAATTCTGATCGGAAGCGAAATATCATAACACATCGTTCACTACATCAACGAACCAATCTTTGCTTCCTATTTATTGCAGCCAACAAGAAAATCCAAATTTTGGTTCGACGAAAGTCCAGTTAGACTGTTTTTATGAATTGCTCATAATCGATTGTGCCCATCAACAGATTATTTACAACCAATACGATCAGAATTATCTGATCACTAACGATTTTTCGCTAGAAATTGGACCATTAATGTCCACCTTTAAAGGGGTTCTTTGGTGGTGGTAAAAAAAACCCCAAAAACCGACCCACGAAAGGCCATGGCCGTGCAGCTGCAGTCTAGTTACAAACGTAATTAGACCGGGACCGGCGGCTGGGAACGGAGGATCGTAGGAGGATGGTGTGGGACATGACAGCTGCAGGGGGCCGATAGAAGACCCAGGTAAGTGTCAGTTTTTTTTTTTTTTTTAACACCACCAAAGAAACTTTTTATAGGCACAGTGCACTTCTGCGTTACACATTGCACTTTGTTTATATTGAGGGATGATTTTTCAGTGATGTGTTTTATATTCAATGCGATTGTATGGAACATCTGTATATGTTTATATAGTATAAATCTTTTTGATGCATTTTTGTTCATTCTCACTGTGATGATAGATTGATGATTTTTACTATAGACCAGAAGTTGGTTTGTGACATATACTGTGATATATTATTGTACTAACTGTATGGTGGCCATTTACTACACATATGCAGGTTGTACTTCTGCCCCGTCCCCCCTTTTCCCTTTTAATATGTTTTAAGTGTTCCAATTTTCTATAATAAAGGAACTAATTTACTGTAACACCCTTGTGTGACTGGGGTATTTCTCCTTTTTTGTACTTCCATATCGGATACAGTATGCAGGAAGAACCAACAGGCTCTGAGAATTTAGGGCGGTGTTCACACTTAATGAAATTGCAAAATGTGCAGAAAAACATTTGTCACATCTAATGAAAGTCCAAGTAGATTTGCAAAATTGGCAGTGTTCTCCCCAGAGTGTTTTAGCCGGGTGCTCCATCTGGCTAGTTTTGGTGAGCACCCGGCTGTTATAGGCACACTTCCTCCTATGCTGTAAGCAGAGTTGTGCAGAGAAGCGCCGGCCTTCCATTCTTTAATCTCACCCCACCCGGCTACTTTTTCATGCCACCCGGCTGGAAAAAAATTCTGGGGAGAACACGGATTGTGTTTGCATTTTTGCACAAAATTCACACATTGCATGCAAATTCCCATCAACTTTCATTAGCTGCGATTACAAAAAAAGGGTTTAAAAAATTGTGAAAAAATGCATTAAAAAAAGGTTCCTTTTTTGTGCAATGATAAGTGGGAATCCTGCCTTAAAGGTATACAGTATTTCACATTGCAGAGAGCTCCAATTCGCAATGCGGCCCATAGACATTCATTGAGTGCTCCCAGCCTGAGACTCAGCTGTAAAACAGTCAGGCGGTCAGCGTAAAATGAGCCAAAGGTCAAATTAAAATTTGACAGCTTTCCTTTCAGCTTCATGATGTTTCAGGCAGGACGTTGGGAATACTCTTTTTTGAACTTGAAAACAGAAAGTGACTCCTCTGATCTGAGTACAACAAGTTCTTACAACATCATGAGATCTGAGAGGCATGACCTCTTGTAAGAGCTTAGATTCCTGTCCCTGTCCTATATTCAAAGCCCATTTTCCTTCCTACACAGATCCAAGTTCAGTAATCTAATAACAAGTTAATAATTAATAGTAATAATAATAATGAGATATCAAATAGGCATAGAAAACACTTGCTTATCAGGGAGAAACAAGTGAGATCAAGCTTGCTTTCTCAAGCTACATGCACAAGTTGTTGTGAACTTGGCTGTGGTGGACGATAAAGATTACCTCAGATGAGAATCTTGAAAGAAACCAGCGTGTATACAGCAGTCGCCCAACGTCTGCCAAAGACCTGGAATGCCAGATCGTTAGCTATCCTGTCGCCTGAGCACTATTTGATCACATTGTTCTTCCCACTACCCCAACCCATGGTAAACTGCTTCATCACTCAGTAGAGGCGCTACACCTGCTATTGCCGAAATTCTGTTTTGTCCCCACGTTTATTGCCTGATGAAGCGGGCTGGGCCTGTGAAACGCGTTGCACTGTTTTTGGGGTACCGTATAATAAATGTATTGATTTATATGAAGACAGGATCTCGTGTCTGCTTTTGGGAGGCAAGCCCACCACTTCCTCCAAGCAATTTTTAAAAATGTTATTGACTTTTATCCTGCTGGCGCCTCTGTTCTACATACAAATACTCTGTGTCCACTCCTGGTGGAGGGGAGTGCTACCCCCTTTCTTGTTTCTTTACTACAGAGAGTGACTTCTTAATCCTGAGTGAGGACAGGTCTAATCTCCTCACCTGCCTATTGAGTGGTTGCCTGAATGGTAACCCATGTTTGGGAGTATACATTTTCTCACTAAACCACTTACCAATTATCTTTAACATACTACACCATATTGGGCTCTCTTTTTTTTTCCTATTTTATCACTCACTGTCTGCTCCATAGCAACAGACATGTCGCTATCCTAGAGTCTAGTGACACATCTGTACAGTGCCAGCACTGCACTGTTGCCTGCCTCTGTGTGTATGAGGCTTAACCTCCCTGGCGTTCTATTGAGATCGCCAGGGCGGCTGCGGGAGGGTTTTTTTTTAATTAAAAAAAACTATTTCATGCAGCCAACTGAAAGTTGGCTGCATGAAAGCCCACTAGAGGGCGCTCCGGAGGCGTTCTTCCGATCGCCTCCGGCAAGCATAAGTAACAAGGAAGGCTGCAATGAGCAGCCTTCCTTGTTTGGCTTTCCTCGTCGCCATGGCGACGAGCGGAGTGACGTCATGGACGTCAGCCGACGTCCTGACGTCAGCCGCCTCCGATCCAGCCCTTAGCGCTGGCCGGAACTATTTGTTCCGGCTGCGCAGGGCTCGGGCGGCTGGGGGGACCTTCTTTCGCCGCCGCTCGCGGCGTATCGCCGCAGAACGGCGGCGATCAGGCAGCACACGCGGCTGGCAAAGTGCCGGCTGCGTGTGCTGCTTTTTATTTGAACAAAATCGGCCCAGCAGGGCCTGAGCGGCACCCTCTGGCGGTACTGGACGAGCTGAGCTCGTCCATACCGCTAAGGTGGTTAAAGTGGTCTAAGAGTCTGACATAACATTCAATAAAAATGTGTTTTTCTACTTTTTATTACTCATACAGTTATCATATTTGCTTTTGTGCAGAAGTAACATGGTCTGTCTACAAATTACAAGTTTCCAAAATGCAGTTTTTCTTGCCCTGAAAACTGCCATTGCATTTTAGTCCAACTGCTTTTTATTATATATTAAAATCTTCTAATGAGTTGTTCTGAACTGTGTGTGCGCCTGAAGCAGAGACAGCTTCTCAGAAAGTGTTTTTTACTTGTTACACATATGTATCAACATTGTTATGTAAACAAAGTTACTGTTATCTCCAGTTTGGATGTGGATTTGAAGCTGAATAGCAGGACAAAGTGCTTTGTTTAACCATTTCAGTGATCTTCTGCTAAAAAATGTTTCTGTGATGGTAGCTTTAAAGCTGTGGGGGAATCTTTTAGAGCAAAGTAGAAATGCTGACTTTCAGACCATTTTAACTTTCATTTCTGGCTCCCAAGCAGACTCGCAAAAGCGATGCCATCAGGGTACCCATAAATAAACTAATTGCCCGATTCCCCTGAGGATCGCAACTGTCATCATAAATCTGTAGGTAAGATCTGGTCATTCATGCTCACCTCTCATCAATTTCACCCAGAGATAACACCTGTGGAAGCAACACCCCCAAAAACTTTGAAGTGACCCCAAGAAGTGGGTGGGGCCAAAAGGACACAGCAAAGGGACAAATATCAGAAAAGAGCAAATGTATCTGGGAGATAAGACTATATAACAGAAAAAGACCTCAATTCACTAAGATCATGCTGGAGATAATAAGGCAAGAGAAAACTTACCTCCACTAGTAAGAGAGTTATCTTATCTCTTCATTCCTTACGTTACCTCTTCTGTAGTTAATTTACCTCCTCTGTAGTTACGTTACCTCCTCTGTAGTTATTTTCACATGCAGTTAATGAATAGCCTGTCTTTAACTCTGGAGTTATTTTAAGGATTAAAGAGTTAACTTAAAGACAGAAGAGTTAACTTCAGGTAAAATGTTTCCTGAATACTACATGCCTTATCACCATGGTAACAACGCTACAAGAGTTATTAAAGACAGGAGATAAGCTTAGTGAATTGAGGCCATAGAATGCTAAAAGTGAACCTGACCTTTAAACTGTTTTGAGTAACTTACCTGTTTTTTATATGGTAGTATATTGCAAGAGCTACACTGTAAGACAAAAATAAACACATTAAATGTCATGCATATCACCTCCCTATTATAATCATCACTTGCTAACACTTTTCATATTCAAAACAAATTCCACTCTCACTTAAAAAAAATGCTATAAAATTTTAACAGGGAACCACAAATGATTTTTAAATGTAATAATATTAAAAATAACCCATTTATTCTGCAACGGTACAATCCTGCAGCCAATCAATCGGATCAATCTCATCGATTTGATCGGCTTGGCTAGTGTGAATTTTACCGTTAAAGAGACTCCGTAACAAAAATTGCATCCTGTTTTTTATCATCCTTCAAGTTCAAAAAGCTATTCTTATGTGTTCTGGCTTACTGCAGCACGTTCTACTATCACCATCTCTGTAATAAATCAACTTGTCTCTCTCTTGTCAGACTTGTCAGCCTGTGTCTGGAAGGCTGCCAAGTTCTTCAGTGTTGTGGTTCTGCTATGAACTCCCCCTTCCAGGCCCCTGTATGCACACTGCCTGTGTGTTATTTAGGATTAGAGCAGCTTCTCTCTTCTCTCTTATCTTTTACAAGCTGGATAAATCGTCCTCTGAGCTGGCTGGGCTTTCACATACTGAAGAATTACCGACAAGGGCAAAGCTGTTTGCAGGAAGAAACAAGCAGCCTGAAACTTCAGTGCATGAGAACAGGGGGAAAGAAACACACAAATAATCTCTTGAGATTCAAAAGGAAGGCTGTATACAGCCTGCTTGTGTATGGATGTATTTTCTATGTGTGGGCATACTGTACATCAACCTACTTCCTGTTTTGGTGGCCATTTTGTTTGTTTATAAACAAACTTTTTAAAACTGTTTTTAACCACTTTTAATGCGGCGAGGAGCGGCAAAATGGTGACAGAGGGGAATAGGAGATGTCCCCTAACGCACTGGTATGTTTACTTTTGTGCGATTTTAACAATACAGATTCTCTTTAATGGGAACAACCAATCATTTCTGATCGATTACTACGGCAATCGATCAGAAATGTTCGATCGGCCATGGGGCTGCACCCCTAATAGGCACCTTAACAGTAAGCCCAAGTTTCGTTACTCCTTTAATATGAAATGTATACTTTGTGTTGCATAACTTTTCATTGCAGACAGGCCAAGTATTTCCTCTTTCTGCATGAGTAAGGCCAGAAACTCACTAGGAGCGATTTCTAATCGCTAGTGATTTGAAAAAGCCCTAGCTAATGCAATGCTATAGGGGATTCTTAAAAAATCACATCGCTCAAGTGGGATCACACTCATAGCATTACATTAGCAAGAGTTTTCAAATCACAAAATGCTCAGAAAATCGCTCCTAGTGGGTATCTGGCCTAAGTGCTGCTTATTTTCCACAGCTGCACAAACTGAGTGACTGGCAGAAACTGTGACACTTCCAGGCTCAAGTATGTGAAATCTTGCGCTGCTAAAAGGCAGAGGTCACAGGAAGTCAGAGAATAATAATCACACTCTAGCGACTCCTCAAACACTCGGCTGTAAGTGGACTACAAAGAGGAAAAAACAAAACAGGAGGAAAGCTCCGTAGTGTGATAACGTTTAATAAAGGTTAAAAATGCGCATAACAATTTGCACTTACTAGATGGAAGTAAAAGATAGGCATCTGATTTGCTAAATCAGATGCCTATCTTTTACTTCCATCTAGTAAGTGCAATTTGTTATGCGCATTTTTAACTTTTATTAAACGTTATCACACTACGGCGCGCTCCTGCTGTTTTTTTTGTACTTCCAGGCTCAACAGATTCTGCTTGGATCAGAGTGGAGCAGCTGAACATGTGATTTAAAGAGAAACTCCAACCAAGAATTGAACTTTATCCCAATCAGTAGCTGATACCCCCTTTTACATGAGAAATCTATTCCTTTTCACAAACAGACCATCAGGGGGTGCTGTATGACTGATATTGTGGTGACACCCCTCCCAAAAGAAAGTCTGAGGACCATGGTATTCCTGGCAGTTTCCTGTCTGTGAACCTTGTTGCATTGTGGGAAATAGCTGTTTGCAACTGCCAAAACAGCAAGCAGCAGCTACATCACCTGTAAGCAGTAAAAATGTCACCATGTGATAAATGTCAGAATGTAAATCAGGGATTTAAAAGATTTTACAATGGGCAAATACTGACTAAATCATTTTTACATAATTACTGTAAAAATGAAGCACTTTTTTTTATTACATTATTTTCACTGGAGTTCCTTTTTAAACATACAAGTTAAGGCATCTGGAACAATGTGAGCAATACATTCAAAAAATATTAAAACTGAACTGAAGGTATTGCTTATTCCACAGCAAAGGTGCAATGTCTCTATTCAAGCGAATGGAGCTTTGCATCGCCATTTTGGGTTTACTGTGACAGGCGATCAAAGCACTGATCAATGCCTTAAAAAGAAATCACTACCTTTCAAAAATGGCCATTGCAAAGGTATGAACAGGCCTTGAGCGAATTAGGAATGGGGCCCACTGGCAGCACATTGGAAATCGTGGGAGTTTTGCGATCTCTCAAATTGTGGAAGTCCCTTAATTTTAAACCTCATTCGCTTAGAAATTGCAAGTTTACTCTGCAGCCATTAATGTGATTGCTCTGGGATCACTCCCAAAATGCTGCATGCAGGAATCTTCAACCTCAACAGTGCAAGTGGAAATGCTGCATGCAGGAATCTTCAACCTCAACAGTGCAAGTGGAGCCACCCCCATAGGGTTCCACTAATGCAGTGCACTGCAGCAAGTGATGCCAGTGGGCCCCAGGCCTTACTGATTGTTTTGCACGGATTACTGATTTTGTAAAAGTTTCATTAAGGCTCCCTGCACACTACAAATCCGTTTTGCGATTCAGTTTCCGATTCCGATTTTCCCTGAATGCAATCAACAGAAAAACGGAGGAAAAAACACAGCATGCAGTAAAGATTAAAAAATCGGAATCGGATGTAAAAGACGATTAAAAGTCTGATTCAAAATCGCATGCAGTGTGCAGGGAGCCTTATTGCTATAGCCAAGATTGAGGACAAGTTTGCTTTATATTTATTATTATTTAGTATTTATATAGCGCCGACATGATCTGCAGCGCTGCACAGAGTATATTGTCTTGTCCCTAACTGTCCCTCAGAGGGGCTCACAGTCTAATCCCTACCATAGTCATATGTCTATGTATGTATCCTGTAGTGCACAGTTCCCCAACCCTGTCCTCACGGCCCACCAGCAGTATATGTTTTGCAGAAAACCACAAACATGCGCAGGTGAGGTAATTAGTGATTAACTACCTCTGTGGATTTCCACAAAACATGCACTGCTGGTGGGCCTTGATGACAGGGTTGGGGAACACTGAGTAGTCTATGTATCATAGTCTAGGGCCAATTTTAGGGAGGAACTAACTAACTTATCTGTATGTTTTTGGGGTGTGGGAGGTAACAGGAGTGCCTGGAGGAAACCCACACAGACACAGGGAGAACATACAAACTCTATGCAGATAGTGCCCTGGCTGGGATTTAAAGTAGAGAGTGCTAACCACTACGCCACCGTGCTGTTTTAAAAATAAATAAATAGTACATAGTAACTGCCTCCTGTCTCTATTCTATTTTATCAGATCATTCTTCAACATATAATGCCAGAGATATGCTGGATGCATTAACACACTGCAAAACGTGTTATAATGCATTGTTTACATTGGAGTCCATATGTGCAGTAACATGAGTAATATCCAGCAAACTCGGCAGCACACAATAAACAATAATAAACACATTTTTCTGCTGAACGTGCATGTAAGAGTACAGAGACTCAGGGCTCGTTCCCACTGTTGCGACGCGATTTCGGCCGCATTCCGACGCTTGTAAAAACGAATGCGGATGAGTTTCCGCATGCGTTTTTACCCGCGATTTCGCATGGCAGGGTGCCATGCGAAATTAACCATGACACTGCCAGGGCTAAATAAAATTGAAAAAGGTGCGAAATCGCACGCGAAATCGCGGGTAAAAACGCATGTAACAAACGCATGCGTTTTTACTATTAAATACATTAGCGGCGATTCGCACGGATTCCCGACGCAGGCGAAATCGTTGGCTCTTTTGTGCGTTTTTTTCACGCTGAAAAAAACGCACCTCAACAACGCTACAGTGGAAACAGGCCCATCCACTTGCATTACATGTGCGGATCTGCATGCGTTGGACGCATGCAGATTCGCGATAGTGGGAACGAGCCCTCAGAGAGTTTAAAATCGCACAGAAAGCATTACTGGATAGCCAGAATCTTGATGCGAATCTGAAAAAAAAAACTACATGTACAAATCTTTCCACAGGAAACCACACGTGTGAAATAAATAAGAAATGAATGGCTCTTGCAGCTATGAATAGCCTCTTGCATGCTCATGTCAACAGCTGAACTGTTAATATGTAAATGCTGGTTGGCTTTACACGCTGTTCAAACAAGACATGCAGGGCGGATTGAAAAGAATCGCCTCTCCAAATTATTCATATTTTTTTGCTTTGTGGCTTGAAATGAAGACACATTTTTTTTTAATTTTCTGCATTTACTCAATGCAACCTATAACTGCCAACTGAAAGGTATAAAAGCAACAATCCAAAATGAAATTTTCCTCCCACATCCCAAAAATATAGATAAGAGCTTCCCCCTAAAATTGGCCCTAGACTACAATGCATACATTTGCTAAGAATTATTTTATTTCCTATGCACTTTGACCCTCGCTGATAAGGAATTACAGGTAGTCCCCGACTTACGAACGACCCGCCAATACGAACAGCATGGATTCTGGGTTTCCACAATAAGTCAGAAAAAAAAAAAGTTTTCAAATTGGACTTGTAGATTTAAAAAAAAAATCGTTTAAAAGCCATTTTTTCTTTGATTTTTTTTAAAACTTGTATAAGCAGGTACAGAGGGCAGAGGGGGACACTGGAGGCACAGAGGAGGTACAGGGGACAGAGATGGCACAGTGTTCTGACTTAAGAACAGATTCAGGATAAGAACAAACCTACAGTCTCCATCTCGTTCGTTGATCGGGGACTACCTGTACAGCAATAATGCTAGGTCCTAGGTACACATGATGCAATTTCCCATCAGATTGAGGAGTTGAAACGATACTGTCCAACATGTCCAATCTGCTACTAATAATGGGGTCAATTTTGTGCAGTACTCATCTGAAAATCAATATCTTTAACGATCGAGAGCAGATCGGACAGGTCAGAAATTATCATTACGACCCTTCGATCTGATGGGAAATTGTATCGTATGTACCTAGCATTAATGTCTTTCCTGGCAGAGAAGAGCCTAACCACAGCCAACAATTAAACCCTATTAAAAATATGTGGAATGAGTTTAAAACCTCATCTACACGCGTGCGCCGGATTCGATACCCGCTCGTCCCCGCGCATCTTCCGCTCGATTCCCTGCCATTGTCCCCTCGCGGGGAACGAGCAGGGAATCGGCGGTAGCAAGATCTGACCTGTCGGATCTTTTCAATCTGTCGGATCTGTTAGTAGATACAATCCAGGTCTCTTCCATTACCAGTTAAATCTGACATATCCGTGATATTACATTGCTGAGGAAGGTGGAATACATTAGTGTCAACCAGTCAAGAAGAGGAGGAGGAGGCATACCCACCATTTAATGGTATACTTGAGGTTAGGTTGGCTGACTGTGCTGTCATCAAGGAAAATAGTGGAACAAGAGCTGTACTTTCTTCTCAACTGCCCAGGAGGATGCTAGGGGGAAAGAAGAGACACAGTTCAATCAGTGTGTGAGCACACATTGCATAACATCAGCAAGCCCTGCCTGGAAACCTCTGCAAATGACTGGAAATTATCTCCCTCTCTCTCTCTCTCTCTCTCTCCCCAACACCCCAGATTCCTTCTGCACTGCTGAGCAGACCTGAGTGCCTGAGATCACACCGATTCTATACGTCAAGCGCTCAATAGCCCCCTCACTGCAAAACTGTGCAGAAGAAACCATTTACAGTATAAGCCGCCTACAGATTGCATTGTGTTCCCTGCTGCATTAAAGGGGAAATACGGAAAGCGTTAAATAACAGAAAGCCCCTTTGAAAGCTGTTTTCCTCTTGGTTATAATATGCTTTGAAAGAGTGTTGAAAACAGCATTTCTGCTACTGAAAACACTGTGTAATCCTCTGGTGAGATAAATGTCCTTTTTGTTCACACCTTCTGTTGAGTTTAGACATATGAGCTGCTTCTCTCGCGCATTCATTTCTGTTTAAGGATAACTAACACAGAGGAATAAGGCAGCAATACCCTGTCATCACATGTAGCGGTTTTCATTGCATCCTAAAGTTGTTGGATACAAGTTTTTGTTATGTTTTATCCCAATGATATACGTAGACTTAAAGGAAACGTCAGGCAAAACAAGGTACCCCCCGATCTACTTACCAGCGGCTTCCTTCAGCCCCTTGCAGCAGACATGTACCTTGTCGCAGCTCTGCTCCCAGCTGCCGATCCGGGGTCCCCGCTGGTGCAGAGGTCGTCCTCGCGGGGTCGTCCTCTGCTGCGCCTGCACGAGTGCTGTCAATCACTCGCACGTGGGCTGGAGTGTTCTGCGCAGGCACAGATCTATCGCGCACCGGCGGCGACCTTGAGCCGGCAGCTGGGAGCACAGCTGCGACAAAGGACATGTCCGCTACAAGGGGCTGGAGGAAGC
Organism: Hyperolius riggenbachi; assembly: GCF_040937935.1. Lineage (NCBI taxonomy): Eukaryota > Metazoa > Chordata > Amphibia > Anura > Hyperoliidae > Hyperolius > Hyperolius riggenbachi. The sequence goes on from NC_090650.1 coordinate 57,387,384, forward strand.
CGTGGGTAAGCAGATTGGGGGGTAGCTTGTTTTGTCTGACACATATGTATGCTTTTGTCTGACACATATGTATGCTGCCGGTAAGCTGGACGCAGGGTGAGCTGAATGACAGCTCTTCCTGCTGCCGCTCAAATCCCCGGTGGCATAAAATACTATTCCCCCTCCGAGTTATCGCAGAGAGATGTATTTCGGGGTCTGACGATTGACGGAACTCCGAATTACCCTTATGCGCCCCATGCAGCATAACATTACTGCTATGGCGCTGCAAAGCGACCTGCTTCATCCGTTCACCTCTTGATCTGCCACCAGATCGACCATAAGATCTAATCAAATCTTATCACAGAGGTATCTATTGCCTCCTCACACACTGCAGACAGACTTCCAGTAGATTTATCAGTGCCACTACCGCCTGCCAGGCTGCCTTCCCCTCCCCCCAAATGTATGTGTCTACCCTTCCCTTGGGCCTATGGTGAGTGATGGGGGCTTACCTGCCACCCTGGTGCAACTTCTTGCCTCCTCCAGTGTCTGGCTTCTTTTTTTAAATGCCACCACGGGCACCTGTACCATGTGACATCGGTCGGGGGAAAATGAGTTGAACTTACCAGGGGCTTCTAATGGTCCCCCGCAGGCATCCTGTGCCCGTGCAGCCGCTCACCGATGCTCCGACCCCGCCTCCGGTTCACTTCTGTTATTTCTGACTTTAAAGTCAGAAAACCCCTGCGCCTGCGTTGCCGTGTCCTCGATCCCGCTGATGTCACCAGGAGCGTACTGCACAGGCACAGACCATACTGGGCTTGTGCTATACACTCCTGGTGACATCAGCGGGAACGAGGACACGGCAACGCAGGCGCAGGGGTTTTCTGACTTTAAAGTCGGAAATTCCAGAAGTGAGCCAGAGGCGGGGCCGGAGCATCGGTGAGTGGCTGCGCGGGCACAGGATGTCTGCGGGGGACCATTACAAGCCACGGGTAAGTTCAACTCATTTTCCCCCGACCCCCCTACTGTATTCCTTTAAAGTCTATGGCCGCCAACTTTAGCGGTTAATAACATTTTCAAAAAGACCTTGTGGTTTTGGAAAATAAAAAAATCGATTTTAAAGTTCATGGTCAGAGTGTGGGAAATTGATTAATAGCAAGGCCCCCGTACATGCTAGAAACACCACATTTTCAGGGTATGTTAAGGAGGGGCCCCCAAGATTCTTAGCTTCAACAAAGCGCCCCCCAGATGCCTGCCCCCTCCCCAGGAAAAAGGAGTATAGGGATACATAGTAGCCCTTACCCATTTCCACAAAAGGTTAAAAGAAATAAATCAGCAACAACGAGAAAAGTCCTTTAGTTTTCTTAATTAACCATAAATTAACCTTTTAAAAAAAATTTCCCATGCCAAAATCCTTGGAAATGATCCCACGCCAATATCCTCTATCAGCTTGATTGAAGATCTCTGCGCACCCGCCGCCACAGCTCACTCTACCTATACTAAGTATTACTAGAGCCAAAGCATATTTAAAGGACACCCGAAGCGAAAATAAACGAATGAAATAAATTATTATTTCCATCTTCCTTCTCCTAACAATGACTTTGAGATATTCCACAGTTATATTTTATGTTTAAATCTACCCTTTAGGTTTTAACTGTTTTATTGTTTTTGCTCAATGACACATTCATTGAAGTATGCCAGAGCTCAAATCTATGAACCATTGACCCTTTATATCTCTTTCCTGCTCTCAGAAGCCATTTTCTGCTAGGAAAGTGTTTTATAGTTGGAGATTCTTATCAGTAAGGGTCACACTGTAGTCACTTCCTGTCTGAGTCAGGACTGAGTCAGGCACTTACATACCTGATATTTAACTCTTTCAAGCAGACAAAGAAAAAAAGGAACACAGCATAGTTATTAGTGTGCTAGGCACTGTAAGGCACTGTACATACACATGTCTATCTCATCATGTCACACGTCACTTAGGGTATCCTTTAATTTTCCCTTCAAGTCTCCCCATTGGTTTATTAACAGACCAATGGGAATTAGGAGGATTCCCATTAACCGCTAAAGTCAGAGGCCATTAAATTTTAAAAATAACCATTTAAAAGCGTTTGGGCAAAATACGTATTTTTGGGTGACTATTTTCCGCTTGATCCTCCTCCGCCATGCTGCTGTCTAGGTTTTGTTACAGTTTTTTCACCTTTTTTTAAATAAATTGTAGCTGCAGGGATGCCCTGAAAGTTTTAGAAGTTCGCCTGCCATTAAAGTCTATGGAGCCCGGCACGAACGGTCAGTTCGCGAACGTTTGCTGTAAAGTCACATTCACTTACACAAAATTTGATGTTTGGTCCATCACTAGCACTCAGTAGGCAATAGCAGTGTTTGGGAGTCTAGCCCAAGGACTCCTTGCTAAACAGGTGCTGGCTTACTGGGTTACACTATCCAGCCATTGTTAAACAGTGCAATGGGGATTCCAATCAACTGATGAAGGGAGTAACTCCGGATAGCGAATCCTATAACTATTTTTTTCCTTAGTACAAATCTAAAGTTAAGAAAAAAACCACATGCAGCACGCTCTTTTTTTTTATTATTAAAAGTATGGTCTGACACTGCTCAAGTCAATGAGCTGCAATATGTATGCAGATCAGGTGGTCTGACTTCACTAGTTGCATGCTTGTTAGTGACAGCCAAAGCCCTGCATAAGCATGACATCCATGGTAATATTTCAGAAGCGGCCGCAGCCTCCCTATCTCTCAATACAGATTCACTTACACAGAGTACATTTATTAACATGAAGCAAATCCAGATAACACTTATAGCTAAAATGAAAAGGCTATAGACTGGAAATGTCATCCTCTGGCTTGTGAGTTTAATGCCAGCACAGCCGTCTATTTTTGGTGGCGGCGGCGGGGTTAATAAGGGACCTTATAGCCATTTATCTCAAAGCATGGGGAAACGCAAGACGTGCCCTCCTTATGCGACCTTCATTTAGTCTAAGTGGCGGCTATTCACTCTCTTTCCTGTGGATAAGCACAGAGCATTGATTGGGATCACTACAGCCACTCCGTGACAAGCTGATTCAGACACAGTTGCGCTCATAAGTTTACATAACCTGGCAGAATTTAAATCACTTTTTCAGAGAATATGAATGATAACACAAAAAACTTTTCTTTCACTCATGGTTAGTGGTTGGCTGAAGCCATTTATTGTCAAACAACTGTGTGTACTCTCTTTAACCACTTCACCACTCTGGGGTTTTACCCCTTGAGCACCAGAGCAATTTTCACCTTTCAGCGCACCTTCCATTCATTCCTCTATAACTTTATCATTACTTATCACAATGAAATGAACTATATCTTGTTTTTTCCGCCACCAATTTGGCTTTCTTTAGGTGGGACATTATGCCAAGAATTATTTAATTCTAAATGTGTTTTAATGGGAAAATAGGAAAAATGTGGGAAAAAATGATTATTTTTTAGTTTTCGGCCATTATAGTTTTTAAATAATGCATACTACTGTAATTAAAACCCATTAAATGTATTTGCCTCCCGGTTATCAAACCATTTAAATTATGTCCCTATCACAATGTTTGGCGCCAATATTTTATTTGGAAATAAAAGGTGCATTTTTTTCTGTTGTACGTCCATCCCTAATTACAAGCCCATAGTTACAGTGTTGTACCCTCCTGACATAAATATTAAAAAAGTTCAGTCCCTAAGGTAACTATTTATGTATTTTTTTTAATTGTACATTTTTTTATTTTTTTTTAATTACAAAAAAAATAAAAAATTGGGGAGTGTGGGAGGTAATGAGTTAATTTTTTGTGTAAAACTAATGTATTTGTATGTGAAAAATGCTTTAGGGTGTAGTTTTACTATTTGGCCAAAAGATGGCCACAGTAATATTTTGTTTATGCGACCTGCAAGCGTCCGGAAGGATGCCTGCAGGAAGTGCTATGAGGCTGGGAAAGTTGTTTTTTTTTTTTAACAATGATCGCGCTGCTTCTCATAGAATTAGATCAACGAACGGGAATGGTTTTTCCCGTTCATTGATCTCCGGGCGAGCGGGCAGCGGCGTGCATGCGAGCGGGAGTGCGTGCATGAGCGAGCGGGAGCGCGGACAGCGGCGGGAGGTACGGATTTCTCCGTCCCTGGTGGTAAAAAGATGGAAAAAGGGATGGAGAAATCCGTACGGCTGGGGGTAAAGTGGTTAAAGAGGAACTCCAGTAAAAATAATGTCATAAAAAAGTGCTTCATTTTTACAATAATTATGTATAAATGATTTAGTCAGTGTTTGTCCATTGTAAAATCTTTAAAAATCCCTGATTTACATTCTGACATTTATTACATGGTGACATTTTTACTGTTGGCAGGTGATGTAGCTGCTGCATGCTTTTTTGGAAATAGGAAACAGCTGTAAACAGCTATTTCCCACAATGCAACAAGGTTCACAGACAGGAAACTGCCAGGAGTACCACGGTCCTCAGAATTTCTTGTGGGAGGGGTTTAACCACAATATCAGTCATACAGCGCTCCCTGATGGTCTGTTTGTAAAAAGGAATCGATTTCTCATGTAAAAGGGGGAATCAGCTACTGATTGGGATAAAGTTCAATTCTTGGTCGGAGTTTCTCTTTAAAGGACAGCTGTAGTGAGAGATATATGGAAGCTGCCGTATTTATTTCCTTTTAAACAATGCCAGTTGCCTGGCAGCCCTGCTGATTTTTTTGGCTGCAGTAGTGTCTGAATCACACTAGAAACAAACATGCATCTAATCTCGTCAGATCTGACAATAATGTCAGAAACATCTGATCTGCTGCATGCTTGTTCAGGGTCTATAAACGGATAAAGAGAAGGAGCCGGGCACCAGCCAAGTTGCAAGAATCACCATTTATTTCATCCCCGCCATAGACAAATACAAACACCCAGGTCTGACAGCTGTTGGACTGGCTACCTGGGTGTTTGTATCTGTCTATGGTGGGGATTAAATAAATGGCGATTCTTGCAACTTGGCTGGTGCCCGGCTCCTTCTCTTCATCTGTTTACAGCAGAATCTTGCCGGAGGCACAGCGAGTTACCACCTTGGAACCCCCCAAGTGTCTGCCAGTCAACTGGCATTGTTTAAAAGGAAATAAATATGGCAGCCTTCATATAACTCTCACCCCGGTTTCACTTTAACTACCTTACGACCGCTCCACGACAATTGGCGTGGATGCGGCGGCAGCCCCAGGACAACTCAACACCAATTGGCGTGAAGTCCTGGGGCGAGGTTTTGCAGGAGATTGCGCCGATGCGCGCGCATTTCCACTTAAATGACGGCGATTGCCGCTGGGAGACTGTTAGACGGCGAAATGTATGGTGCTGCACTCTAAGGGAGCGCTGTACTGGGGACAGCCCTGGAAGTGGCCTAATTAGTAAAAAAATACCTTGGTCACTGGGGGAGGGGGGAGGGAGAAGCCTGTAGTCCTTAGGTGGTTAAGGACCAGAGACTGCAGGTACCACAAACAGGGCTTACCAACCTCTTGCTGCATGGAATCACCACTGTCGCAGTTCACTGGTCTCTAAAGCCCACTCACTCTGCCGTCACCATAACAGCAGAGCTCTGTGAGCCGGTCAGGAGCCGATTTCATTGGCTCCTGACCCTGTGATCAATGTGAGCCATTGATCACAGGGGGGTCGTCCGGAAGCAGTTAAATCATAAATACTACACAAACTATCCAATGACCAAACGTTTACATATCCCAGTTCTTAATGCCGTGTACTACCCCCTTTAACATCAATGACAGCTTAAAGTCTTTTGTGGTAGTTGTGGATGAGGTTCTTCATCTCCTCAGATGGTAAAGCTGCTCATTGTTCCTGGAAAAAAAAACCTCCAGTTCCTGTAAATTTGTTGGGTTGTCTTGCATGAATTGCACACTTGAGGAATCCCCAGAGTTGCTCAATAATATTGAGGTCGGGAGACTGAGCTGGCCACTTCAGAACCTAGACTTTTTGTTGCTGTAGCCAATTACAGGTCGACTTGGCCTTGTGTTTTGGATCATTGTCATGGTGGAATGTCCAAGTACGTCCCATGTTCAGCTTCTTGTCTGATAACTTACTGCATTCATATTGCCATTACTTCTGACTAAATTTCCTGTGCCTTCATAGCACACACATCCCCAAGTCATCTGCAATACACCACCACATTTCACAGTAGGAAAGTTGTATCTTTTGTCATAAGCCTTGTTGACTCCTCTCCAACTGTAGCATTTATGGTTTTTGGCCAGAAAGATACAATTTAGTCTTGTCACTCCTAATAACTTTGTGTTGGAAGGTTTGAGTCTTGTGTCTGTACGGTTTGGCATCTTGTAAGTCGGATATTTAGTGGCATTTGCGTAGTAATGGCTTTCTTCTGGCAACTCCACCATGCAGCCTATCTTCCTTCAAGTGCCTGCTTATTGAGCATCTTGAAACTCCCAGACCAAACATTTTTTCAAAGAGTCCTGAATTTCACCTTAATTTATTTGTGGGCTTTTCCTTGCACCCCAAACTGTTTTTCAGGCTGTTTTAGGTGGTCCACCTGATCATGGTTTGAATTTAACAGGACCATTAATTTTCCCCTTCCTAATGAGAGAGTTTGAACACTGTTGATTGGCACTCTGAATTCCTTGGATATCTCAATATCCCTTTCCTGCATATCCTTTGACATTTATTTTGCTTTACCCATCACTTAGCATCCAAAAAACATCAGTGCAGCACTGGTTGAAAGATGGAAAGGTCTGTCAGGAGTCCAGAAACGCATTGACCCTTTACCTCTAACCTTAACCTTTTCGGGACCGCGTGCATTAGATTCTACGCCGCACTTGTGGCTGTTCTAGCCTGATGCGGCGTAGAATCTACGCCGGCCCGTTCTACGCCGCCCCACAATTTCCGCTCCCGACGCGATCGTGCGCACCTGGAGGGGGAGATTAAGCTGTCGTATGACAGCCGACATCTCCCCCGAGTGATCAGCAGCCATCGCGTATGGCTACTGATCACGTGATCACTACGATCGCTGTCAGATCGTAGTGATCAGTTTGACAGCTGCGGCGGCAGGGGGGAAAAGAAGAGGATCCACTTACCTCCCTGCCGTTCCCGCGACGATCGGCACACCCCTCCGCTCTGGCCGGCATCTCCGCTCCATCTGACGTCAGCGCCGAGTCCCGGCTTGATGACGTCATCAAGCCGCGACCCGGAACTGATCGTCAGACAGAACGGAGATGCCGGCCGGAGAAGATGGTCCCGTGCAGCTCATCGCTGGAGCCTGGAAGGTAAGTGAAGGCTGCTGACAGAAGGGGGGGGCACTGGCCACCATGGGGGGACACCAATCCAGCCAGCCACACACAAGATCCGGCCGCCTGACCCCCCCCCCCCAAACGCGCGAACCCCCTTCCAGCGCAAAATGCCCTGGTCCTTAAGGGGGGTAGGCGGCCGGTCCCGAAAAGGTTAAAGTGAACCTCCGGACTAAAAATCTACTCAGCAGAACTGAAAAGGCTTGGTGTTTCTTTAACAGTTTCACAGAATTAGAACTTTTTTTTTTCTTACCAAAGCATGATTTTTAGCTGCATTTTTAGCTAAGCTCCACCCATCAAAGAAAAAAAGCCTGGGCTTTTTCCCCCCTGATGCTGTGCAGAGCATGATGGGATTTCTTATGTTGTTGATCACGTTGCCTAGCAACTGGGAGAGGTGCTCAGGACACAGGACAGTGGGAACTGTGTCTCATGCTCCCTGTCACCTCCTTTCAACCAAAACGATGGCTGCCCTCATGAAATCAAACATTTGCCTGTTCTTTTAAAACAGTGTGGGTAAGAAATTATATTACTTATCTATTTTAATTAACATAACTAATGTAACTTAATGACAGTATGTTTGTTTAGCTGGAGTTCCTCTTTAAAACTTCTCAGAAAAAAATATAGCTTCTGGAGTGGCCATCACAGTCTCCTGACCTCAATATAATTAAGCCACTTACTCAGACATGCAGTTAATACATGATACCCCAAGATTGTACAGAAACTGCAGGCTTTTTGCTAAAAAATCAATGGGTAGCTTACAACTGTCTCAAAAAACTGCAAGCCATCATTGATGCTAAAACGGGGGAATGCACAGCATTGAAGGGATCTGAGCATGTTTTTCATAAAATACTTATAACCTCTTGGGTTGCAGTGTGGGCCTTTGGGGGGTGGCAGGCATTACTTACCTTTGGGGGGCTGCTCCCTAGCCTCCAATCTGTATGCGTTTGGGCATCTTTTCTATCCAGAGCTACAGTTTGAAGCTCTTGCGGTGTTGACGTGAGTCCCTGACTGCCACAATGCATGCTGGTTGATGTAGTAATTCAATGTGAGTACATCCACGGATATGTTTTGCCTGATTACTCATGTTTTTCCTAAAATTTGGTACATATTTTCCAAAATATGCTATGGTATGAAAACGTATGAGTGCAACTATGTATATACAGTTAAAGTACACTATATAAAGGAGGTTCTCAGATTACAAGCCATTTTTTTGGTTTTCCAAATAAGCTAAACTGATTTAATAGCCACACACTACTCTGACTGGACAATCTTACATACATCCCAATTACATCCAAGAGGTTGTGTCTTTCACTAAAACGATGTTAGTCAGATTGTACAGAGATTGTATAATCAGGCTGAATAATGCCTTTGACATGGGAGACCAGGGTTCGAATCCTGGCAAGGGTCGGTACCTATTCAGTAAGGAGTTCCTTGGCAAGACTTCCTAACACTGCAGGGTGGCCACTTGAGCGTATCCTTAGTGGCTGCAGCTCGCGAGCGCTTTGAGTTCAACAGAAGAAAAGCGCTATAAAAATGTTTGGGTTATTATTATTGGATTACAAAAAATAATTTGCCAAATCTATCAGCTGCTATCAAGCCACAGGTGATCTCGGATATCCAGAGCGCAGCCAGGGACTGGCGTCACCGCCACGGGCACTTCAAACTGCAGCTCTGGAAAGAGAAGATGACCGAACGCATACAGATGGGAGGCTAGGGAGCAGCCCCCCCAATGGTAAGAAATACCTGCCACAACGGCCCACACCGTTTAAGACGAACCTCCCCTGGGGAAGTGATTATATATATTTTATGAAAAACATGCTCAGATCCCTTCAATGCTGTGTATTCTCTGGCTTTAGCATCAATGATGGCTTGCCGTCTATTTTAAAAACGTGGATATTTCCCAAGGTAGAGGTAAGCCTCTGGACTCTGCAGAGACTTCCCGTGTCTCACTGGTCCCCACTGTTGCCACGAGCAGAATCCCCCCCCCCCCCCCCCCCCGGAACATATCCAACAAAAGCTCATCAGCTTGTTCATGAACAAGTGTGGTCATACTGGCCCTGCGCAAGTACAGCCTCACCTGTGCAGTAAGCGGGGAGCCACTTGTCCACAATAGGAGACCTAAGGTAGGGAAACCCCATTATGGTTGATTTTTTTTTTTTTTTTTTTTAAATACTGTAAAATAGCTATATTTATGGTGTCCTAAAGAACCCCTGTGAATTGTAAGGCAAGATCACACTTATTCCACCATACTGGCCAGTGTCTCCAAGGCCGGTTCACCGGTGCCAGACTCCAGCAGGTACACCGCTCCTGCAGCACACTGGATACAATTCAAGAACGGAGACGGCACACCAAAGGTTCAGCATACAACTGTATTGGAGCAGGCAAAAGTGCAAGATACACACAACATGTTTCGGGCGTTGCCCTTCCTCAGGTGTGAGCAACCCCTGTGAATTGCCCGGAGTCCTTCTTTAATTTCTCCTCAACAGCCCCTGGTGTTTACAAAGAACTTAAAAGTGAAATCTCTGTTACAAGCCACGTATTAAGTAAAGCAGCAGCACTTGTCAGAAGTTGCCTCTGGGGTATACATACCATTGGCTGACACCCTGTATTTCAGAACAGCTGCCATTAATCACCATGATAAATGTTTCTTTCTCCATCATTGGACATAAATCTGTAGCTTGTACATACTTGAATATAAAGTACTCACGTGATTGATATAAAGGCTTTTCCGCTTTTCTCTCACTGTAAAAATACAATAAATAGATCAGTTACATAGTTTAGGGGTTATCTGCATTAAAACAACATTTGCGTATCTGCAAATGAGGAAACTCGTCATTATCTATTTATGTAGAGCTGACATCTTCTGCAGCGCTTTGCTGAGCCCATAATCGTGGCACTATCTGTCTCTCAAAGGAGCTCGTAATTGAATCCTACCATAGTCATAGTCCAGGTTCCCTTTCACAGTCCTAGTACACTGCTGCGGTAGTACCGGTAATTTTGCCATGCACTGTGTCCGCACTGCAATATTAACGCTAGTTAGTGCATCAGGCCCTATGGTTTCAACTAATCTCCTTTAAAGAGAACCCAAGGTAGATCTACGGGGGGCAGATGTGACACAGAGCCATGTTCTCTGCCTAATGACATGGCTCCGTGTCCCCCAACCACCGCACCCCCCCCCCCCATCGCCGCGCTATAGCCGCCAGAGTTTAGCGACAAGTTTTGTTGCTTACTCAGAGGTAAACAGAGGGGAGAGGAATTCCCTGTTTAAAACAGGGTTTCCTGAACTGCCATAGGGCAGCTCTCTCTCCTGGCCACGCCTCCTTCCTCCCTGCATGCGCTATGAGAGACAACACGGTCTCTCAGTGCATAGTCGTGACCCAGAGGTCACAAAAGTGAACGTGGACCATTGCAGCCCATGGGAGCGGCAGTTTTTGCGGCTACCGAGTAGGTAGCCTACATTTTTTTTTTAGCACACCTCAGGCTCTTTTTAAAGGCCAACTGAAGTGAGAGGTATATGGAGGCTGCCATTTTTTTTAAGCAATACCAGTTGCCTGGCTGTCCTGCTGATCCTCTGGCTCTAATATGTTTAGCTACAGACCCTAAACAAGCATGCGGGTCAGGTGTTTCTGACATTTTTGTCAATTGCATAGTATACAGTCTCATTATCAGTTTGTAGTGAAGAAATACACTACAGTCACTACAGTATGGCTTTAAAGCTTCAATTCTCAATACATATCTGCAGTCCAGGGTAGTGATGGTTGGTCAAGTGGAGGACCACTAATAAACTAATAACGTACAAAAAAAAAAAAGGAAAAAAAAAAAAGAATAGTTTTACGTGTCAGATGTGCGAGTGGAAGCAGAATCTCTACCCATTTCCATTTGTTTTGGCTCATACCACCTCATCACTGGAGATGGGGATTCATCCAAAATGAATGGAAATGGTTGGAGATTCTGTAGGGTTGTTTCCATACACATAACTGGGGGCAAAGCCGCATGCTTTACCACCCAACAGCGCTGGCTGTTATCACAGGTTCCTGTTGAGCCACAGCAGGTCCCCAAATTGATCTGCCCTTCCTGGTTAAGAAATGCAGCCACATGCTTACTAACTATTCCATGCCTGCTCTCTCACCATTAACATGCCTCCCATAATGATCAGGACTCTCCACTCAGCTTTGCAGGGATGTCAGACACTAGGCAGAGGTCACATAGGAAAGGAGTAGGCCTGGGTTTACAGCCAGTCTATCAATAGACTTCAGGGACTCACCAGGCTTCTCTAGAGCCTTATGCTACGTACACACATGCGACAACGATCGTTCGTTGTCAACGACGAACGAACTTTTAATTGATGAAAGAACGACCTAAGTAAAGTTAGTTTTAAAAGGTGTGTAACGATCTGATCGTTAGAACGAACGTTACATCACGTAAAAGCAACTATTGCGCCTGCGCATAAAAATGAAAAGTTCCATGGAGAAATAGTGAAATGCGCATGTCAAGCCTAGTACGAACGACCGTTTCCAACGATGTACTACTTTTGCAAACGATCGTCGTTGGTAAAAATCCGCCAAACTAGATCGTTAGTTTTTAACGATCTAGCTCGTCCGTCGTTAGACTTAATAGTCGTTGGCTGCTTTTTTTTTAAACGATCATCGTTTGAAACGATCGGGGAACGATCATTTCAAACGACTATAGTCGCATGTGTGTACGCACCTTTAGTGACAACATCTATGCTGCTCACTATGGATAGTGAATGAGTTCTGAGTTGATGCGGGATTATGTTAATGTATGCAGCTTTAAAATAGAACTATAGAGCAATAAGGGAGAGGCACTTAATGCAAAAATCACGCTACTCGCAATAGAGATGAGCCCCCTTCATCAACAAGATATCTGTAGACAGTCAAATAAATAGCTGCAGAGGTCTCTAGCACATAAAAAAAAGGTTTTATTGATCAGAGCACAAATCACCCATTTCACACAAATATGTCATTAAAATTCAACATACAATTTAAAACAGTAAAAACAAGGAACACCAAGAGCCCCAATAGTGTAATATGTACTGGTAAATGGTTACTAGATAGAGTAAATATTAATACTCACAAACCAGGGTTACCATTAGGCAACCACTGTAAAAGCAGGTGGGGAGATTTTCCTAACCTCACTCAGGAATAAGAAGTCGTTCTCTGTAGATGAGAAAAAGGGGTTCAACCCTCTACCCAGGGTGGACTCAATATTATGCAGGAGAATAGAGGCGCCAAGAGGATAAAAGGAAGCTAAATGAGCTTAAAAACCAAATTCTTGGTAAATAGAGGAGGGTAGTGGTGGACTTACCTCCTCCAAGTAGACACACAACGACTGTAGTAAAGACAGTCAATATATTTTATCTGTCACAGACGTGCCTGGCTCTTCTACTGACCAGACCACATATGCTATTGCTCCGTCGTTATTGCCTGATGAAGCGGGATCAAACCTGCGAAACGCATTGCATATTTGGAGTTCATAAATAAAATATATTGACTGTCTTTACTACAGTCGTTGTGTGTCTACTTGGAGGAGGCAAGTCCACCACTACCTCATCTATTTACCAAGAGTTTGGATTTTAAGCTCATTTAGCTTCCTTTTATCCTCTTGGCGCCTCTGTTCTCCTGCATAATTTAAAAACAGTGAACAACCTGGCCATGAGTGTTCAAAAAGTCTAGGCCTAAGGGGCCAGTCGAATGATGCCAAGGTGAAATCTGGTTGATCCATTTTCAAGCTGCATTCATTTGCATAAAGAATTTGCATAATCCTGTCATTTAGATATCACCAACGATTCCTATTGCTCATGTGGTTACAGCAATTCAGTATGGGGCTGCTTTAGGGCCAGTTCACACGGGCGTTCGGGACGTCTCGTTTAGCCAATGCTAAACAGAGGAGAAAAGCATTTGGCATCGGTTCTCGTTGTTTGGTCATCACGTCACAGTTTGGGCCACCTAGGGGGACACTAAAGTGCCGAACATAGCCTGGAGGATCCAGGACACTTAATGTAGCTTTCATGATGAGACAAAGGGATCGAGCACCACATTTACCAGCAAGGGGAAAAGCCGGTACGGTCATTTAAAAGTCGCTTCCATTCATTTGAATGGGCATTACTTGAGCGACGAATGCCTTGACTGCCCCAGGGGCTGCGTTTAATGCTCCTGTGAACCGGCCCATATCCCTTTAGCAGCCAATTTAGAGGCTTGCAGGTGCTCCAGGCCAATTGGTTTAGGCCTCGTTCACATCAGGGCCGTTTCTGTGCGCTTTCCACAGCGGCACTGCCCTGTGCGTTCAGCAAGGTATTGATTTTTCCATGTAACTAAATGTAGCTGGTTCACATCTATGCGCTGCGCTGAGCAGCGTTACAGAAACGTAGTGTTGCAGGCATTTCTGTGCGTTGAGCTGGAAAGCGCACAGCAATGCAAGTGAATGGGTCCGCTTTTTTAGCGCATAGAAGCACGTACAAGCGCATAGAAGCGCATGCGTTTTTTACCCCTAATTGGAGAAAAAAATACATTTACATACAAAAACAAAGTTTTATTGACAACTGCTGCTGCTACAGTAAGCAAAACGTGCTTTAAAGAAGCGCAGCGCAACGCACAGAAACGCGGACTAAAGCGCGCACAAGCGCATGCGGTTTTTACCATGCGCTTTAACACGTTTTTCAGCGCAGCAGATGTGAACGAGGCCTTAGGCACTTTTTTTTATTTCTTATTCGTTACATGTCCTTGCTACTAATCAGTACTGCTGTAATTTATGGCCACTTGTCACTAGGGGGCAGTATGAGACAATAACAGAGGACCTCTGCCTTTAGTTTCTATATGCTCAGCTAGCAGAGAGACATCAAAGCATTCAAGAATTTACAGCACAACCAGTTCTGCCGGAGGAGGTCAAAAGCAGTGCACTTATCTCAAATGAGATCATTCCCTTGGAGCTGCTAATAGGGTAAATCATTTACTCAATTTACGCAATTTAGTTTGCATTTTGGTAACTTTTCTTTAAACAATCAATACTTCTGTCAGCACCATACATCCTCAATGGGGAAGAGACAGAAATGGTCTTACCATCTGTTTGGGATTTGCTGAGGAATATTGTGCTTGCCCGAGGATGATCAGAGGGGTTAAATTCCATATTCACATCTGTAAGAGGAAAAAAGAAAAATAAAACATTCAGCTATTTTAATAAGCTTGCTGCTGATAGAGGAGAACTGCGTAAACATTGTTTATTCTTTCAGACAAGAGCAGTTTATAGACAAGCAAACAATTTACCATCCCCAGACAAAAGCAATTTATAAAGCACACAAAATTATTTCTACATAATCGTACAATCTGAGCGGGGAACATACGAGAACATAAAAACACGAAGATAAAAGAGTAACATCTCCAAATGAAAATTACAGGACTCCTTCAAAATTATTTTGTCTTTTGTCTATTTCCTGAGAGAGATTTATTTCCCTCATCCATGTAAGATAAAACACCGCAGGTCTGATTTATTCAAGTGGAAGTCAAGGCAACATTGCTTCTTCTATATCATCGTGTGTCTAGCATGGGGAAAGGTTGCAGTCTCTGTCAGGTTTTATTTGCCGTCTGCATCTCTGTTGTAAGCCATTCACCTCACTTCCTATTCCAGAAATCAGCACACCTCATAACATTGTGAGATAAGAGATTAGGACACAAAGACACGCCCCTGCCACACGTCTAACCACACCCCTTCCCATTCATATCACAAAGAATTCAGAAGCAAAATATGTAGTTTTATCTATCATTCAAACCACACTGGTCCTTTCATTATAACATTTGAAAATACGAAATGGGTCAATTTAATAGACGGGAATAAATCACATTTATCAGTAGAAAAATGCATATATTAACACTGATCTTTACATCAGTCTTGAATGAGGGACAAATGAGGGAGAAAGGGGGACAGGAGGATTTGGTTCCCAAAGAGGGACTTTCCCTCCGAAAGAGGGACAGTTGGGAGCTATGAATCAGAGCTGTGGCATCGGTACAAAAATTATCTGACTCCTTCCCCTTCCTTTATGAAACCACCAACTCCGGTACCCAAGATTGCTCCAACTCCACAGCCCTTGTAGGGCTAAGGAGTGGTTACAAAAATCAACCTACTCCAACTCGACTCCTCAATTTATGAAACTACCGACTCAGACTCCACAGTGCTGTCAGAAATAACAGAAAGTACCCACAGGCAGGTTTATGACTGAGGCCCATTTCTGAATACACCAGTCAGCAGCTTGTTTTACCATTGCTAAATGCTGTTTCTGTTAAATGCATAAAAAAATAAAGTTTCTGCTGTTGAGATTTAAATTGAAAGCGCAGAGCAGCCCAAGACCTCTCCAAGTTCAGCAGTGCAGAAGCAGCTGTTTCCTCCGGGCCACCATAGCGCCACCAAGGCATGTCTTGGGTGCTCCGTCCACCGAATGGAATGTATCCCCCTGATTTTCTGCTACAGAATAAATTGCCTGGTTAAAATTACACAAGTGAAATATTTAAGAACAATGGAGATGGCAATCTCTGCAAATCCATAAATCACAATAACTATCAGCACGTTATTCATTAGGCATCCCGTCAATGCAGTGGAGGAACTTGGAAACATTTTATCGCCTTTTATCTAACAGTCCCCACAGTGCACTGCAGGAAGCCGGCCTGCGCTGACTCACAGCTCTGGACTGGAGAGCGTAAAATCAATATTACAGCTCAGGAGTACAGCGTGACAGGCCTCTGACAGCCAGAACATTGCTACAACTTCATATTTCATTATAAAGGAAGTCTGAAGTGGCTATTTCTTATGTTGGCTAAATTTCAGGTGAGGGCTACTAAGTGTTTAAGAGATAGGTCATTGCTAGATATTTAATCTATATACACACACACACACACACACACACACACTAATGGCAAAGAGGTGCCCTTATAGAATGCTGGTTTAACTTTATCACAGACCTCTATTCACATAAGTTTTGCCAGATGCAGTCACTTTCCTGTCAGATTGTTCTCCAGTGTCTGTGCCTGCCTGTCCAACTGTTACCCAGTGTCTGTGCCTGCCTGTCAGACTGTTCTCCAGTGTCTGTGCCTGCCTGTCAGACTGTTCTCCAGTGTCTGTGCCTGCCTGTCAGACTGTTCTCCAGTGTCTGTGCCTGCCTGTCAGACTGTTCTCCAGTGTCTGTGCCTGCCTGTCAGACTGTTCTCCAGTGTCTGTGCCTGCCTGTCAGACTGTTCTCCAGTGTCTGTGCCTGCCTGTCAGACTGTTCTCCAGTGTCTGTGCCTGCCTCTCAGACTGTTCTCCAGTGTCTGTGCCTACCTGTCTGACTGTTCTCTAGTGTCTATCTGTCAGATTGTTCTCCAGGGTCTGTGCCTGTCAGACTGCTCTTCAGTCTCTTTCCCTGTTTACGAGACTATTCTTCAATGCTTGTGTCTGAGGCTATAGTACCGTGTCTGTACTTGTCTATCAGGCTATTCTCCACTGTTTGTGTCTGTCTGTCAGACTGTTCTCCAGTGTCTATCCTCCAGGGTTTGTGCCTGTCTATCTGACTGTTCTACAGCATCTGTGCCTGCCAGTCAGACTGTTTTCCAGTTTCTGTGCCTATCAGGCTGTTCTTCAGTCTCTGCCTGTTTACGAGACTGTTCTCCAATGCTTGTGCCTGCCTGTCAGACTGTTCTCCAGTGTCTGCGCCTTTCGGGCTGTTCTCCAGTGTCTGTGTGCCTGTCTGTCAGTCTATCTACGGTGCCTGTCTTTCAAACTATTTTCCAGTGTTTGTATCCACCTGTCAGACTATTCTGCAGTGTACGAGCCTGTCTTTCAGACTAATCTTCAATGTTCGTATTCATCGGAGAGTCTGTTCTCCAGTATCTGTATCTGTGTCTGTTAAGGCCCATACACATGGCATACATTTGTCTGTAGTTGTGAGGCAACGACAAACACACAAGAGGCAACAGCATATTTATGGCAGCGACAATTCGAGTTTGCGACAGTTGTACACATGTGACAATAGAAAGAGTGAAGACACGACGGAAACGGTCTGCCACAGACTACGTATAGTAGTAGTACTATGGTAGCTACTCTGTCTGTAGAAGACTTTTCTACACACGACAGGACACCAACAGACTAAGGTACACACCATACAATTTTCTGTTAGATTCTTCTGTTAGATTTGCCTACAACATGGAAAAAAGCTACCTGGCAGGTAAATCTAAGAGACAATCTAACAGAAAATTGTATGGTGTGTACCTAGCATAAGTGACGGTTTGTGAGACATGAGATTCACCAGCTGAATTGCTCAAACATGACTGTGTCCGCAGACAGTCTGCTGACAGTCATTGGCCTCAATTCACTAAACTTATCTCCTGTCTTTAATAACTCTTCTAGAGTTGTTACCATGGTGATAAGGCATGTAGTATTCAGGAAACATTTTACCTCAGGCAAGCCTAAAGTTAACTCTTCTGTCTTTAAATTAACTCTCCAATCCTTAAAATAACTCCAGAGTTAAAGACAGGCTGTTAATTAGCTGCATGTGAAAATAACTACAGAGGAGGTAAATTAACAACAGGAGAGGTAACTTAACCTTTTCGGGACCGCGTGCATTAGATTCTACGCCGCACTTGTGGCTGTTCTAGCCTGATGCGGCGTAGGATCTACGCCGGCCCGCAATTTCCGCTCCCGACGCGATCGTGCGCACCCGGAGGGGGAGATTAAGCTGTCATATGACAGCCGACATCTCCCCCGAGTGATCAGCAGCCATCGTGTATGGCTGCTGATCACGTGATCACTACGATCGCCGTCGGATCGTAGTGATCAGTTTGACAGCTGCGGCGGCAGGGGGGGAAAGAAGAGGATCCACTCACCTCCCTGCCGTTCCAGCGACGATCGGCGCCCCCCTCCGCTCTGGCCGGCATCTCCGCTCCGTCTGACGTCAGCGCCGGGTCCCGGCTTGATGACGTCATCAAGCCGCGACCCGGAACTGATCTTCAGACAGAACGGAGATGCCGGCAGTGGTGGGTAGCCTGGTGGGTAGGTGGGCAGCAGTGGTGGGTAGGTGGGCAGCAGTGGTGGGTAGCCTGGTGGGTAGGTGGGCAGCAGTGGTGGGTAGGTGGGCAGCAGTGGTGGGTAGGTGGGCAGCAGTGGTGGGTAGCCTGGTGGGTAGGTGGGCAGCAGTGGTGGGTAGCCTGCTGGGTAGCCTGGTGGGTAGGTGGGCAGCAGTGGTGGGTAGGTGGGCAGCAGCGGTGGGTAGCCTGCTGGGTAGGTGGGCAGCAGTGGTGGGTAGGTGGGCAGCAGCGGTGGGTAGCCTGGTGGGTAGGTGGGTAGGTGGTGGGCAGCAGTGGTGGGTAGGTGGTGGGCAGCAGCGGTGGGTAGGTGGGCAGCAGCGGTGGGTGGCCGGGCCGGTGCACCTGTAAAAGAAAAAATACCCATTCACTTACCTGCAGATGAAACCTCTCTTCCGAATCCCAGGCAGCCTCCGCAGCTCCTCTTGAATGTCCCGCGCCGTCTCCTGCTGCGTCATCAGTGCAGGGCTACGGGAAGATGGCCACCGAAGCCCGCACTGGAGACAAAAATAGACGGCAAGATGGCGTCGGCGGCCATCTTGCCGTCTATTTTTGTCTCCAGTGCGGGCTTCGGCGGCCATCTTCCCGTAGCCCTGCTCGGGTAAACTGAGGGCGGCTATCAGCCGCCCTGTCAGTGCCCGTTCTGCCCTTGGAGGGGAAGCGCCGAAGGAGGGGACCCAGGTGAGGGAGATGTGGGGGGGGTATTTCCCCCCTCCCCGCCGACGCTGCCACCCCTCCTTCAGCGCTGCTTCCCCTCCTGTGTCATCAAGGCTTCTGGGGAGGCCTTGATGACACCCCCCCTGGAGCTGACACCCGGAGCGGAGCGCTCCTGGCCGCCCCATGGTAGGGACGCCACTGATTGACAGTAGACTCGGAAGAAGCTTGTTACATAACATGAACAGTAGCACAGCAACCACTGATTGTATTGCACAGAGTTTACTGTTTCGGAGCTTCCTAATACCATTAGTCAACAAAGCTATTTTTGTTTTAGTGCTGATCAGCTCATTGATTTCCGCAAGGCTATTATGCTGTCTGTACACTAAAGGAACAAGACAAGTGTAAGAGCCACTCAAAGACATCAGAAGCGTAAAAGAAATAGTGCAAAACAGAAACAGGTTTATTTCAACACACTGGCAGAGAAAAAAAAATAGAATACAGTAATTAATTCCACAACAGAGCGTAAGACTACATAAATGACAAAAATTTTTATTACTCACTACTGCCCCCTTACGACAACCCTACACTGCATTTGCCCAAGCCTTGCACCAAATCATTATATTAAACAAAAATGTTTCTGGACAGTGTCCAGATTATACTGGTGCTCAGTGGCGTACCTACCACAGGGCTGCAGGTGCACACAGCACCGGGTGTAGCCATAGCTAGGAGTTCCGCTGTGGTGCTCAGCCACTGTGTTCTTCCTCCTGGGACCCTTTTACATAGTTTAGGCAACATTCGGGAAAATAACAGCAGGCCGTGCAAGGGACTGTACCACTTCCTGCACTAGATGTAGCACCCCTTCCTGTCCTGTGGGCAATGCGTTGCCTTGATCTCTACACACAGCCTGCAGTGAGTATAGGTGCAGAGCAGCAGGGCGAGTAGAGAGAATGATTGCTGTGCTGCAGCTGGGACATTAGCAGGGAGAGGTGGCAGGATGTGTTTAGTGCTTCAGTAGTTGCCAGTCATTAGCAGCTATGTGCACTGGCTGCTGTAATACCAAAGTGCCCTAGACTATTGATTATTTATCCTGATCAGAGTAATCAATAATGCAGGGCAGTCTGGTGTTGCAGAAGTCAGAAGTCAGTGATACAGGTGCTGACAGCAGACTTCTGTAGTGAGCAGAGAAGCAAGCTCCCGGCAATTTAGATTCGCTTGATTGCAGGTGATCTTATCTCTTTTCCCCACTCCTCCTCCCATCCTCTTGTCTTCCCTATGACCCTTTCCTCTTCAAATTTCAGCGGCTCCTTTTAACAGCATGTCCCTGCCAAACTGCAGCCCTTCCTGACATTTCTCCTCTCCCACCAGGCTCTCTGTCTTATGTCTTTACCTCTTTACCCCCCCCCCCCTTCTATGCATCCCCCTCTTTCGTATGTCCCTCTTTTCTGACTGTCCTCAGAGGAGCTCACAATCTAATCATACCATAGTCATATGTCCTACTATATTATTATTATGTATTTATATAGCACGGACATCTTCTTCAGCATTGTATAGTACATAGTTTCATGACGGTTAGCTCTGTCCACCTCCTGATGCCTCCTTTTCACCAACAATTCCCCCAAAATGTTCAGCAACACGCGCGGCACCCCAACCCATCAACCCTCCCATCAAAAGAATTGGCTGTTTGGGTGGGGCACGGGTTGTCTGTAAATGATCAGCACCGGGTGTCAAGTTCCCTAGGTAGGCCACTGCTTGTGCGGTTGTCCAGATAACGGCTTTTCCAGTCAAATTGGCCTCAATTCACTAAGCAGTTTAGACTAGTCTACTGATGGTTTTAAGTCTACTGATGGTTTGGTCAGTTGCATCAAAGGGGAATTCACTATTACCACTATTACCAAATGTTTTAGACCTGATCTAAAACATTTGGTAATTAGGTCAGTAAAGCAGGGGAAATGATCAAAAGATGCAATTCACAAATGAGTAGCTATGACTGACATTCTTCTCCTTTGATGAGCTCTCCTCTGGATACAATTAAACTCCTGCATAATTAATTCAAAAGGTTCCATCCTCACATCTAAAATACCTCACAGAACTACTTTACTGAGTAATCAGCTGGTCTTATCTGTGTCAGAAAAAGTGGGCGTGGTTACTCCTTGTTTGCCTTTGTGAATTGTGTAATTACTGAATGTTAGACCAGGTCTAAAACATTACACCAAACCATCAGTAGACTAAAAACCATCTGTAGACTAGTCTAAACTGCCTAGTGAATTGAGGCCATTGCAGAGGTTTAGATGAAGGTCTGGCTTCCTGAGGCTGTATTTGGGAATTATGGATTAATCGTCAGAGAAGACTGATGCCATACAACTGCAGATCTCAACAGTGTACATTAAAGTCCATCACTGGCTGCATCTAGTATCGAATGTTGCCACAAGGCTGCTAACAAGCCAACTCCGCCCTTGTCATATAATACCAATCCTTGGCTCACTCCACTTGCTGCCCATAAAATGGAGAATCCTTTACAAAATTGGTATGCCAACTCTCAAATCTCGACACAACCTAAGCCTGAATAACTGAAGGATTCATTGCAACTGCGTCACACCTCTCACAACCTCAGAACAACAGGATCTAACAACTTATCCACCCCCAGAGTCCAACTAAAAACTTCTGGAGCCGCAGCCTCCTCTCATGCTGCCTCTACCATTTGGAACACCTTGCCAAACCCAATCAAGACAGCTCCAACCCTGGAGGCGTTTCAATCAAAACTGAAAAGCTACCTGTTCAGTCTGGCATTTCTGATCACATAACTTTTTTCCCGGTAACACAACACTATGTTCTAATCTGAGACAAGCTTATGCCCTTTGGGTCCTCAGAGAGAAAAGTGCTTTACAAATGTTTTGTTGTTGTAAAAACACCATCTATTAGCTTTGTAATTAGAGTTCTGAAATGTTACCTTCTTCTGTGTGAAGTGTGTCTTCTGCAGAAGTCAAACACTTCTTAAAGTAAACCTGAGACCAATGCAACACAAGGATTTATACATTACCTGTGGCTTCCTCTGGCCCCCTGCAGCCTGTGGGGTCCCTCGGTGTCTGTCCAGTCCCTTGCATTCTCTCACAGTCAGCCCCAGTAGTTGGGGACTATTGGAAATGCACAGCCCTGGTCACATGCCGCTTTGATCGCGTTCCCATGAACCGGAAAATTCTGTACCTGCGCAGTTAGTTAAGGCATGTAACTGTGCAGGCCATGGGGAGTGCAACCACGGAGGCTCAGTCAGAGACTTTCCCAGGGCTGACTTTATGATAAGGGATGGGGCCGGACAGACGGGACCCACAGACTACAGGGAGCTGGAGGAAGCCCCAGGGAAGTATAAATCCTTGTGGTTTATTGGTCTCAGGTACACTTTAATATAATATATTGAGACAGTCATTTTAAGGCTCTGTGGGTGGAACTGCTGCTCAGAATGCATCATCTTGCTGTTCAAACTGCAAGGGCTAGGCACAGACTGAATCTCTCTTAGAAGATTGCAGTCTATAGCACTGACAGTCAGCTAGGCTAGTGTCTGGGCTCCTTATAATGTACTCTAGTTAATTGAGACGCTTCTACAAAGAAAAGAACAAGCTCTGCTACTGAATGCCTACATTGATGTAGGAAGACATTTATGCATAGATTTGGGGCTTTCAAGCTCTAATTCTGAATACAGAGGGAGGCGACAGATTCAGCCGTTGGTCAGTTCTCAGCCAATTAATAACCGTACAGTTCAAATAACAAATAACTGCCTGTGTTAAACACGATCGACTCATTGCAACAGCTCCAATTATCTTTGCTCTAATTTTTCTATCAATCAGCCCTTTTAAACACACATAATAGAATGCATTCCTTTTTCTAAAAGTGTTTTTTGTAGGATAGGGAGACCACTAAATGCATTGAAGGGTGAGAAAGAGGCGAATTCTATTTATATGGAAAATCCACTTTTGTGGCTCCTCTGGTTAGACTGTATGCTAGGAAGCTTGAAGTAAATTGCTTTTTTTTATTGGAGCACTCTGTGAGTCCTTCAATTTACACGCATATTGTGTATATAACAAAACACTGGAAAGTAAATCTGCTTCTGCTGTGAGTGCAGAACTTCCAAACACTGCCCTCCCTACAGCTATCAGATCCGTGCCAGAACAGAAAACCTGGAAAGTGCTTTCACTCCACCGGGAGAGAGGGGAGGCACATAGTGCACTACCTCCCGGAATTATTTCTTAATACAAGTAAACAAGCTCAGATTGATTTTTTTTTTAAAGTGGATCCAAGCTAAACTTTTACTCATTGCATAATTTTGTTCCTTTCATATAGTTTATAGGGCATTCCTCAAGCCGAATAATTTTTTTGTTTTAATACTCTAATTCCCTATAAACTAAACAAGCTTCGCCTCCAGCGCTTAGGCACTCTGAGATCCATGTAGCAAGGGCTTATGGGAGCTCAGTCTGGGCAGGAGGAGGTGTTATTAGCCAGAGATTTCAGAGGCAGAGGAAAAGAGGGGGGAGTGACGTTTTCACAGGCTGACGGCTGGAGATGCAGTGCAGCTTCCCTGTGTGTAATGATCACAAGCAGAACATGGCCGCACTCATTGTTTTGCAGGAAGAAATAATCATATTCTATTGAAGCTGTTTGCAGCTAGATATGATGTGTAAACGATCTAAACCTTAGATAAGATATATAGGCAAGTTACTTATTATAGTTACTTTTTCATCTTGGATCTGCTTTAAGGCGATACCAAGTTTATCAACTGAAAATTTGTTTACTTGAAGTGTTAATGTACTTACACTTAAAGTAAATCTGAAGCGAAAATAAACTTAGGAGATGATGAATTGTATGTAGTACAGATAATAAATAGAACATTTGTAGCAAAAACAGTGTAATATTTTTATTTTCAGCTATATAGCTTTATTTATAACATCCCATCGTACTGTCACAGTTGCCATTTAGAATCCACCTTTTGCTATTTAAGCTGTAAATCAAAGCACAAGCAATGACCCTTTGAACTTTCCTGCAGTAAAACCTCAACTCAAACTGTCTCTCAGGGCCCATTCACACGGGTGATTTTACCACTATTCAAGTTGAGGCTGCAACTTAATGTTTTTGCAAGGAGGCACTGATATCAGTAAATCAGGTGTTTAACAGTAAAATTGTTTCCTATATGGAGGACTCAATCTGTTAAGCACAAGGATCTAAAATTGTGACCCTTTGGCCTCAATTCACAGAGCTTTCTCAAACACTTTATCAAACATTTGATAATTTTCCTCACGGGTAAAATCTAATTTTGAATTCACTAAGGTGTTATAGATTTGTCGAATGTTTTATCGATGAAATGATCAATAAATCTATAACACCTTAGTGAATTCAACATGAGATTTTACCCATGAGGTAAATTATCAAACGTTTGATAAAGTGTTTGATAAAGCGCTGTGAATTGAGGCGAAACTTGTCTACAGCAACAATTGCCCGCCAGGATGGCATTACATTCTGGGATTACCAGGCTATTTAGGCACTTCCACCCAAATACAAGGATGGGAGAGTGAACGCAAGGCAATGAGGGTGGGCCAAGTTCCTGTCAATAACGTAGGAAGAAGGATGGGAAAGAGCTACAGAAATGGTCATGCACTTCAACAAGAGAAATAAGGCGGAGCCTACAAGAATAGTCAATTGAGGCAGGTATGTAGTGTCCTGATTGTATTAGCTGCATTCTAGGTGTGTCTTATGTTTTCGTTGTGTTTATTTTTTGTTTAGCATAATGTCAGCTTCTATATTATCTCTGTATATGGCTGCTTGAAAATGTGTTGGCTGCTAATTGGATACGTCTTACACTGGCAAAAAATGAAATCTCCTTCACCCAGAGGGCATAAATATATGTGAGAATTTTAATGGCTTGGTAACACGAGATTAAACTCCTGTTGTGTGACATCAATACACAGCTAATTAGATAGCTTTCAACATGAGGTTAATCTCCCTGTATTAAACCATTAAGTATCTTGTGCATAGTTAAATCACCAGTCACACATTAATATTTCACTAGTTTATGAACATAGCATTAATCCATTGTTGACAACTGACCTGATTGCAAAACATTTTTTGTGTCTTGCTTGTAACTCACTGAGACATATCCAGGGATACAAATACCCCCCCAAAAAATGATTAGTGAATAGCAAATGCTATTGCTTGGTAACTGCAGCCAACAGTGTTTGATGTTACAAACCAATTAAAATGTATGTATTGCAAGTATGCTGCACTACTGATCAGGCCTCATTTAACTTTAAAGAGGAACTCCAGCCTAAACAAACATACTGTCATTAAGTTACATTAGTTATTTTAATTAAAATAGATAGGTAATATAATCTCTTACCCACACTGTTTTAAAAGAACAGGCAAATGTTTGATTTCATGATGGCAGCCATCTTTTTGGTTGGAAGGAGGTGACAGGGAGCATGAGACACAGTTCCAACTGTCCTGTGTCCTGAGCACCTCTCCCAGTTGCTAGGCAACGTGAATAACAACATAGGAAATCCCATCATGCTCTGCACAGCATCAGGGGAAAAAAAGCCCAGGCAGTTTTCTTTGATGGGTGGAGCTTAGCTAAAAATGCAGCTAAAAATGATGCTTTGGTAAGAAAAATGTTCTGATGCTGTGAAACTGTTAAAGAAACACCACGCCTTTTCAGTTCTGCTGAGTAGATTTTTAGTCCGGAGGTTTACTTTGAGGACACCTGAAGTGAGAGGAATATGGAAGCTGTCATATTTATTTCCTTTTAATCAATACCAGCTGCCTGGCACCCTGCTGATCTTGCATGCATCAGTAGTGTCTAAATAACACCTGGAACAAGCATGCAGCAATTCCAGTCAAACCTGGCATCTGCATACATGTTCAGTGTTTATGGCTAAAAGTATTAGAGGTTGAGGGTTAGCAGGAGAGCCAGGCAATTTATCTTGTTTAACCGCTATACAATCGCGTCACGGCAATTGGTGTGAACACTGCTGCTCTCCCAGGGCCGCGTAACGCCAATTGGCGTCAAGTCCTGGGGGGGTGTTCTGCTGGGGTGCGCCCATCCCCGCTCCAGTAATAATAGTACATTTTATAAAAAAAAATAATAATAATTAAAATTATTAAAAAAGAAAAACCACTGCCTGCAGCAGCGATCAGATCCCACCAACAGAAATCTCTGTTGGTGGGCAGAAAGGGGGGGGGGGTTTCATTTGTGTGCACGGATCTGTGGCTCTGCAGCAAGCCATTAAAGCTGCAGAGCCTTAATTTGTAATAAATAGCCTTGTTTAGTGCCTGTGGTCCTTAAGAGGTTAAAAGGTAATAAATATGGCAGCTTCCATACCCCTCTCACTTGAGTGCACTTTAAATCCTGTTGCCAAACTACTGTTCTTAAAATAGTTGCAGTAACGCTGTGTTTCCCCTACCTCAGCTATTTGTTGGCTATCAAAGAGCATCTAAACAATGGATAAATATAAGAGCTGGCCCTACCTGGGGTGCTGCCGTGACCCACAATCTTGGTGACCCCTCAGCTTTACTGGCCTCCTATGCATATGCATTTATGCTTTCCCCCTGTTCGAAACTCTAAGCGCAATCAGTGCAACAACAATTGCTCTGTCCTCTCTGTGCATCCCCTGTGATTGCGCTCCCGAATGGCTGTTTACAGAAGCCATGTTTTTGCTAAGCACAGTTTAGGTAAATTTGTAACCATGCATGCGCAGGGTGTCCCCCATCCAAGCCTCCAGCACACAGCCGTGGCGAAGTGGGGAGTGCGCATGAAGAGGTAGTGTGAATGGACTGAGCAAGGCGGGGTTACAAGGGGTTAAGAGTAAGGCACCACTGGGGAGGGTTAAGGGTTAGGCACCGCCATGGGGGTTAAAGGTTAGGCATAGGTAGAGGAAGGGTTAAGGGTTATGCATAAGCAGAGGGAGGGTTCTGTGTGAGAGTAGGGTTAGGGTACGTCATAGTAAAATATCGGTAATCTATTACAAATATTTTGCTATCAGAAGTAGTAGGATACCGGTAATTTTACCAATATTCTAGTAGTGGCAATATAGAACGCCCTTTTTTGTAGGCGCCTTTATTACATGTACGCAGAGCAGACTGATCTAGCATACAAGTGAATGAAAAAACAACAGGTTTCTGCTAATTGTTACGATCACTGATATTGCCCCTCATAAAGTCATGTCTTATTGATTCATTATCGTAAGGAAAAGTCATAAACTGCAACCAAAATGTCATGTTCATACCTCACTGTGACAAAATGCAGCACAAATGATCATTCCACAGTGAGAGGGTGTTACACAAATAGTTTTGCGACACATCAAGTCATATCCCGATTTGTGGTATGTCTAGTAAATAACTGACACAATTTTTAAAGAAAAGGACACTTATGGATTATCTACCTGAATTATGATCTTGCACAAAAATATATCAGATTTCATCTGAAAATCAATCAAAATGCTGCCAATGCTAACTTTGTACAACCCAATACAGTAGAAAACCATCAACTGCCTGTTTTTATTTTTGCAAAAATCCACTGGAAAAATTCATGTTTAAAGACTTAAATTTGATTCAATACTTATACTGATTCAAACATCTAACCCATTAAAAGCCTCCAATACTGTATGGAAGGCTTTAGGTACCATTTTCCTTTAAGCCCACTGGCTATGTTCTTCCTCTTTCAGGAAGACGCATTATGGGTACCGTGTTTTCTCAGGCTTTCCACTATTATCATGTGAGCAGACTGTGATTAGTCACATGACAGTACCCTGTGATGTGCCTTCGTCAAGCAACGATAGCGAAAAGGCATTGGGGTATGTTGCGAAGGGGCAGAGACTAGTTTGTTTTTGTGCAGGGGAGTGAAGAGGTGAGATTAGGGGAAGCATAGGGTGTATGCGCTGCTCTGTTTGATCTCTGCACACCTCCAGAGCCTGCATAAACACAGTCACAGTGTCCCCTCCTTCTGACACTGCAATATTACACTGCTGCTACAAGAGAACCCTCATCTAAAACAAAAAATACTGGCAGATACAAAGATACACATTCACAACAGACCCTTGGATATAGCAGATCTTCCATAAGGCCCAGTGTACACCGAGCGGTTTTTGGAGCGATCCGCCGGCCGCATCCGCCTGGAAAAATGCTTGGCTAATGTATTGCAATGGGATGATGCACACCGGCGGTTTGAGGTTTTTGCAAAGCCGCAAACGCGCCTCCTGCTGCGCGTTTGCGGTTTGCTAAAAAACCTCAAACCGCCGGTGTGCACCACATATTGAAATACAATAGCCAAGCGTTTTCACTGGCTGATGCGGCTGGTGGATCGCATACAAAATCCGCTTGGTGTGCACCCGGCCAAATATCTGCTCTCTGCTCCCAAAACCGCTAGCGTTTTGACGATCTGCTAGCGGTTTTGGTGTGCACTGGGCCTAACAGTTAGATATGCAGCCACAAAATATTTTTAAGATGCCAAGAATGATAAAATAATTGTTAATATTAATTTATTTAACACGCTACCCCCAACTAACCTGGCAGTGGACCGACTAAACGCTTCCTCCATGTACGGTAGGATCTCCAGCCTTGTGGTCACATGACCCCAGCATCCCAATGTGCCAAACAAATCAATCCCTCTCTGATCCGAATCTGATCAGAGAGGGATGGATTCCCTTGTACACTGCCCACAGATTTTCGATACATTTCACTATGAAATCTATTTAAAAGTATCAAACTGTAGCGCTGCACTCTTCTATTCAGTTCTATTCAACGCTATGGGCCATCGATCTACCGCCCCATCCGATTGGCTGGAATGTACCGTCTGCTCCAAATGTAATTTCAATTAATTTTTTTACTGTAAATCGATCCAAATTATGACCAATGTGGCTTGTTGTATCATTATATACACACACACACACACACACTCACGCAGCCGTCTTTTATTTAAATGTACCTAGCTGGTTAGGTGAGTGAATCTAATCTGTTCCTTTGTCTCTGTGATTACTTTTTGAAACCTTTAAAGAGACTCTGTAACATTAAAAAGATCCCCTGGGGGGTACTCACCTCGGGTGGGGGAAGCCTCCGGATCCTAATGAGGCTTCCCACGCCGTCCTCTGTCTCACGGGGGTCTCGCTGCAGCCCTCCGAACAGCCGGCGACTGTGCCGACTGTCAGTTCAATATTTACCTTTGCTGGCTCCAGCGGGGGCGCTGTGGCGACTTTCGGCACGGAAATAGACGGAAATACCCGATCTCCGTCGGGTCCGCTCTACTGCGCAGGCGCCGGAAACTTGCGCCTGCGCAGTAGAGCAGACCCGACGGCGATCGGGTATTTCCGCCTACTTCGGCGCCGACAGCCGTCAGAGCGCCTGCGCAGGAGCCAGGAAGGTAAATATTACGTCACCGCTGCACGGAGGGCTGCAGCGAGACCCCTGACAGATGGAGGACGGCGTGGGATGCCTCATTAGGATCCGGAGGCTTCCCCCACCCGAGGTGAGTACCCCCCAGGGGCCGTTTTGTCGTTACAGTTCCTCTTTAAAATTCAGCCAAAATATTATTATTATTATTATTAGTATGTATTTATATAGTGTTGACATCTTCTATGGCAGTTTTTCAGCATACAAGTCATGTTCCCAACTATCCCTCAGAGGAGCTCACAATCTAATCCCTACATCGTACATCAGTGGTCCCCAAAGTTTTTTGGTCAAGGGCCGGGTCAATATACTTCAGACTGCTGAGGGGCCGGAACATACATAAAATGATGATGAAAAACATTACATTGAATCCAGGTATTGATTTTCCCCAATCCTGCCCGGAGGAGAACTCCCAGCAGCAGACATTCAGTTATGCAGCGCCTGAAGAGCGTCTATGTGCACCAGACAGTAAAGCATACCTGGGTGACAACCTGCCGTCCAGTTGGATAGCAGTGTCACCTGATGCAGAATTGGACTGTAATCCAGTGATTGACAATCAATGGTCAATGGCTTCTACAGTATGTGTATGGGTGGTGCTGCTGACATTTAAAGGTGCAGTAAGCCGCATCTATAAATTTACACATTTTGTGTTTGGGAGGCCAGTGAAAAAGCCTCGGCGGGCCGCATTTGGCCCGAGGACCGTAGTTTGAGGACCACTGCCCTACATAGTTGTAGTCTAATAATGTCTGCACCATAGAATAAGGACATTTTGGGGGAACCAGTTAACTTTATCTGTCTGTTCTCAGCATGTTGGAGAAAAGTGGAATACCTGGAGGAAACCCACGCAGACACGAGAGGGCATACAACGCCATGCAGATAGTGTCCTGGCCTGGATAGTGACCTGGGACTCCAATGCTGAAGGGCAAGATAGCTCTCCACTACTGGGACTTTTGCCCACACAAGTCCAAAACTTTTTATTTACAATTTTTTTAAGCCCAAAAAAAGGAAAACCTCAACAACATCAGATGTGTATTTCACATCTTAAAGAGACTCTGTAACTAAATTCAGCCTTATTTCTTCTATCCTATAAATTCCTATACCTGTTCTAATGGGCTCTGGATTACTGCAGCCTTTTCTAGTTGCACTATCTCTGTAATATATCTAATTCGCTTTCCTTTGTCAAGCTTTGTCGACTCAGAGAGGAATGCACTGCCTCTGCTGTGATAGGGAGAAGTTATGCACGCCCCCTGCAGGCTCTGTGTGTGTGCTTTGTTTATTAGTCACAGACAGCGTCTCTGCTTTCAGTTTCAGCTTGTCTGAGGGGAGAGGGAGCTGCCCATGCTGAGAAACTTTTCTGCACAACCCTGACTGGAGTGCAGAAAATTGACTATGTAATAAAAACTTGAAGTATACTGTAACACACACACACACACATACATACATACATACATACATATATATATATGTGTATATATATATATATATATATATATATGTATATGTATATATATATGTATATGTATATATATATGTATATGTATATATATGTATGTGTATATGTGTATGTATGTATATATGTGTGTGTGTGTATGTATGTATATATGTGTGTGTGTATGTATGTATGTATATATGTGTGTGTGTATGTATGTATGTATGTATGTATGTATGTATGTATGTATGTATGTATGTATGTATGTATATATATATGTATATATATATATATATATGTATATATATATATATATATATATATATATATATATATATATATATATATATATATATATATATATATATATATGTATGTATGTATGTATGTATGTATATATATATATATATATATATATATATATATATATATATATATATATATATATATATATATATATATATATATATATATATATATATATATATATACATATACACACACACACACACACACACACATATACATACATACATACATACATATACACACACACACACACACACACACACACACAAACATCACTTCCTGGTTAGCGGCCATGTTTTTTGTTTGTAAACACTGCCTACGGGCGATTAAAAGCCAGGATCATGGCGGGGAGTGGCGGAAACGGCAAAGAGTGATCCAGGAGATCACAGTGACTTGATTTGTATGTTTTTTATTGTACAAATCGTACAGTACAGATTCTCTTTAAGTTTTGTGTCTGCTTGGATTTGGGCTTTGAAAAAACTGAACCAAAATGTTAATATTTAATAAATGATTCGCCCACGGTCTTCACTTTGGCTAGCACTACAGTTATGGCAAAGAGAAGCAGGAGCAACCCACAGATAAATCTCATCTCAGTAAGCCTGGCTCTATTCTGTGACATTGCCAAGGAGTGAGAAACCTGTTATCTCCCCTCCCGCATTCCTGCTCCTGCCCGATTGGCTGAGGGCAGTTCAGTGTGACAGGAGGCTGAGAAGGGGAATACACCTCACCCCTCTGCAGAAGCTGCTAAAATACAATCTATGCTGTGCTCACATGTTTACAAAGCAAGCTAGCTATAGCAGTGCAGTTTCTAGGAGAAAAAAAAAGAGGAAATGACATCAGGATTGGCTTCAATCAGAGGCAGTAAAGATAAAGGAAAAACTGTTTTCAGGGATTTTTTTTTTATTAACTGCTTAACATTCAGTGAAATGAAAACTTGGACAGTGCAATATATATGTAATGTAGGTATGGTGAGTAGGTATCAACATAGGAGAGAAGAGATGAAGGTTGGCACAGCAGATGCTGATGCACCACGATTTTTAGAATAAACCAGAGTACTTGCAGTGCCGACCTTCATCTCTTCTCTTCTATGTTGCTACTTATATATGTTTGTTTTTTTGTTTTTTTTACTGGAATAGTAGGACTGTCCCTGCTGCTTTATCAAAAGGTGACTGGACAAAATTTTCTAATCCCTTTAATCACATCCTGACTCATGAAACTCAGCTGTTAATTGTCAGAGAGGCCTCTTTCCTGAACTGTCCCAAGTAGTGTGTGGCAGATGGCTCTGTCAGCCTTATATTGGGGTTTCTAATTCTGCACTGATATAGTTTTGTCCTGCAGCAGATCTAAATGGTCAAGCCTGATTTCACCTGACTAATCCCAATTAAAGCTTACAGAGATCCTCAGTGAGTCATCTCTATAATGTCTAAGCTCAGAGAGACACATTTAAGCCATAAGAAGAAACAGATGGGTAATAGTTTGTTCTTTTTTTTTTTTTTTACTGAAGTCTAGAGAAGTGGTGTAAAAGGAGTTCTGTGCATACTGTAGATGTCCAAGTGTGGTCTCCAGGTCGCACTCCTCCACAGCATAAACTGAGGTCAAGGTCCGTCCACCAGAGCATCATGTCGGACACCCAGTATAAAGTCCACAAGGACCAGCACACTCAGGGATTTCTTTCAAAACTCATAGAAATCTTTTTTACAGAACCTTTAAAACATTAAATTCACGGCCGTGATGATTGGACTTTTTATATGATGGTGACCTTTGTCTACTTGACTGCTATAAATACTCCGTCTGCTTGGGGACTAGGCTTTTTGATGGACATTGACTGTCTTTGGCGGTTATCGTATTGCTGGATTATCCCGGTGGTGGCTCACGTATTTTAATGTTTATGATTTTGAAGACTCTGTAATAAAGGTTTCTATGAGTTTTGGAAGAAATCCCTGAGTGTGCTGGTCCTTGTGGACTTTATACTGTAGCTCACAACTGGTATATGAACTGAAGCAGGAGGTATAACTGGGACTTCCGACTTCACAGGACTAGCTAGCTATGCATTTTGTTGCTATGGAGAAGGGTGGAGGGTCGACACGCGGCACATTGCAGACGAGAGAAGTAAAGGAGAACAATGAACTCAGACGGCAGTCCAGAGATCACATTGATGCACGCATGGCTGTGGAGTCTGCGTTAGAGTTGGAGTCGAGGAGTCGGAGTAATTTTGGGTACCCGGAGTCAGTAGTTTCAGAAACTGAGGAGTCGGATGATTTGTGTACAAAATCCACAGCCCTGGTAAGTATTAAACTAAGGAGTTGGAGTCGGACTCCTTAGTCTAATACTTACCAGGGCTGTGGATTTTGTACACAAATCATCTGACTCCGACTCCTCAGTTTATGAAACTACTGACTCCGGGTACCCAAAATTACTCCAACTCCTCGACTCCGACTCTAACGCCGACTCTACAGCCCTGCGCGCATCAATGTACAGTGTACAGCATCCTCCCACGCACCCAAGGCTGTGGAGTCGGTACAAAAATCTTCCGACTCCTCAGTTTATGAAACCACCGACTCCGGATACCCAAAATGGCTCTATTTTGGGTACCTGGAGTTGGTGGTTTCATAAACTGAGGAGTCGGAAGATTTTTGTACCGACTCCACAGCCTTGGGTGCTTGGGGGGATGCTGTACACTAGGCCTGAACGATTTTAGGAAAAAATTGAATTGAGCAATTTCTGTCTGAAATAGCCATTTCGATTCGATTCACGATTTCCTTCAAAATAAGCTTTGTTCCCCCTCTGTGCCTGTTTGTTCCCCCTCTGTCCTACTGTCTCTTTTTGTGCCCCCTTTGCCTCTTTATGCCTCCTCTGGGTCTCTCTCTTGCCCACTTTGTGTCTCTCCTGCCCGCTCTGTTTCTCTGTCTCTCTCTCTGTGCCCCCTCTGTGCCCACTGTGTCTCTCTGTGCTTCCTCTGTCCCCCAAGCTGCATTAGTTCTGGACATAGCTTCAAGCAGGAGTCCAGCGTTGCCCGTCTATCCACTTCGCCTCCTGCAGGCTCTAATGCACGGAATACTTTCTGTATGTCATGTGACATACATGAACCTGGAGCTTTGCCAAGCACAAGAGACGGCAGACTGCGATAGAGGACGGACAGTGTTGGACTCGTGCAGAAGGTTTGTCCAATGCTGCAGGCCGCATGCGCTGGGACTTTGGAAAAGTTTGAAGCCACTTCTCTAAATTTCCCCATGTGGAAATGACGTGATCGCGATAATTGCAGCTTTGACGATTCCGAAATTGTGATCTTGGTGACGCGATTTTGGTTTAAATTTGATCTTCCAGGCCTACTGGGACCACATCTATTGAATCTAGTGTGTGTACAAACAGCGGTCTCACTCTACAACTAACTAGGATGTATACAAGACTTTTGGCTACAGAGCAGAGATGGATTAATATGCGATGGGGTCTTAGGCAAGGTAGTAGATTTGGGGCACCCTTGTGGTGCTCTTGGTAAGATGAAAGGGAACCTGAAGCAAGAAGTATATGGTGGCTGCCATATTCATTTCCTTTTAAACAATACTAGTTGCCTGGCAGCCCTGGTGATCTAGGCAGCTGCAGTAGTGTCTGAACAACACCAGAAACAAGAGGTGCCAAGCTGACATTGGACCCATAGCTGTGTGATACTCCTGTTTATTGCCTGATGAAGCGGGATTGTGCCCGTGAAACGCGTTGCCAGATTGTCTATAGGAGTATGTAAATAAATTACTACCATAATTGACAGCATTGTGTCTGTTTGGAGTGGCCGGTCCACCACCGCCTCCTGAACGTTTTAAACAATGTTAGCGTGTTTTATACTTTTGGCGCCTCTGTACACCTCTACAAAGCAAGTTGTCCACCCCTGGTGGAAGGGTGGCTCACCCTCCTTTTCTTCTATCTACAGAGAGCGACATCTTAATCCTGAGTGAGGACAGGTCTAATCTCCCCACCTGCTTCTACAGTGGTTACCTTGGTAGTAACCCCAGTTTGTAAGTATAATACTTGCGCTTCATTTCACGCCCCCCTTTTCCATTACATACTACACCATGTTGGGCTCTCCATTTTTTGTGCTTTCTATGCAGCTAATCTTGTCAGATTTGACAAAAAATGCCAGAAACACCTCATCTGCTACATGCTTGTTCTGGGTCTATGGCTAAAAGTATCAAAGAGAGGATCAGCAGGATAGCCAGAAAACTGGTATTCCTTAAAAAGGAAATAAATATGGCAGCTCCACATCCCTTTCACTTCAGGTGTCCTTTAAGTGAAGAGTTGTCAAAGAAGGTGGCAGGTGGGCCCATCGACACCCGATAGGCCCCAAGCACCTGCCTAGGTTGCCTGGTGGAGGAACCTGCTCTGCTACAGGGGGAGTAGACAGAGTTTGGCAGCATGTGGATTGTATATTGATATTCATACTTGGATAAAGTTTTATTACTGGCACATATACATGTCTGGGTATATTCTTCATCTCAGTAGGAGGGACAAAACATCTGGTATAGTAAGAACCTTCTCAGAAATACAACAACCTAACAGAAGTAAGCAAAGTTGTCTCTGCAGCCACAAGAGTTCAGAGATCACTATCATAGCATATTTCTGATGTCTCGGATTACTGTAATAACTATAGCTAACAGGAATCAAATCAAAACAATGTATAACAAAATAAATGAGTACTAAATATTAATCTTGAAGAATAAAACCTTAAACTGTAATAAAATTATTACAAACATGTAGCCAAGATTGTGTCAACATTTTTGAATTCACACATCATCTCCTCCAGCGCCTGGAGCACCAATTCAAATGGTTGACCAAGACTAATTGCTGGTAAAAGAACCTGGCCTATCATAAACAGAAGGTACAGTTTATTTATAATTTATCAGTGTTTGGTGAACTCAATTCTGCTACACCTCACTGGATTCCCACCACTCATGGAACAAAACCCACCAGAGAACCACGTGAAGAAGGTTCACAGCTAAAAATACCTCCACTGCCACTCAAAACAAAACAGATCTCTACCATATCTCTTGAAGAAGACAAATCAGTACAGGTTTCTGAAACGCAATGCTTGTTGTTAGCAGGTGAGAAATTGTTCCATTGCTAGCGGGGTGCTTTACCAGTTCTGGTATCAACTAGGGCTACATTCTCATCTATTTGTTTACAGTTGCCTTTCAAAAAAAAAAAGAAGGTTTAAGAGGACCTGAACTCGTGCACAGGACAAAAGGAAAACAGAGAAATGCACCCGCTTTGTATTTAGATTGTTTAGCCAGTCTAATTCCCCCTCATCTCTGGCTAATCAACACTGTAATTTGATCTCTCAGCTGTGTCCGCTCAGAAATCTTCTCTGCCATGGCAAAGCAGCTAATTTGTAAACACAGGATGTTAATGTCTGCTTCCATGAAAGCAGAAAGTAGGCACAATGCAGATTTATTACAGGATCTGTATCAAATAAATGTTTTTATTTAAAGTGGTCTGAAAGTCAGCATTTTTACTATGCTCTAAGATTCCTTACAGCGTTAAAGCTACTATCCCAGAACTTTTATTTAGCAGAACATCACTGAAACAGTTAAACACAGCACCTTGCCCTGCCACGTAAAGGCTATTCAGCTTGAAAATCTGCATCCATAATGGAGATAACAGTATCTTGGTTTACATTCCCATGTTGTTAAATTTGTGTGTAAACAACTGAAAAACTTTCTGAGACACTCTTTGTGCTTCAAGCATACACACAGAACAGCTCACTAGAAGATTTTAATATATAATAAAAAGTGGCTAGAATAAAATGCAATGGCAGCTTTCAGGGCAAGATAAACTACACTTTGGAAACGTGTAATTTGTAGGCAGACTCTTTTGCAGGAGCTGATCTTTTGCAGATACTGATTTGTTGCATGTGTACAGCGTCTTTGTGTACAACATCTTGCAAAAATATTTATCTGATAGGGAGTTCAGCTCAATAGAATAGACTTTGTAGAGTATGGCTCTCATACTACATGAAAGGGGGTACATTTGGTTTGTGATCTTTCATTTTCCAAAGACTTTTATCTGATGTGTGTACCCACCTTTATGGTGTGTACACACTTGAAAGATAAATGAAAGATCTTTGACCAATTTTACCCCCTTCCATGTAGTATGAGAGCCATACTCTACAGTCTATTCTATTGAGCTGAACTCCCATCAGATAAAAACCTTTGCAAGATGCTGCACACAAAGATGCTGTACACATTCAAAAGATCAGTATCTGCAAAAGATCTGTTACTGCCAAAGATCCGTTCCTGCAAAATGCACTCATAGTCTATGATATCTGCAGATCATCATACACACCTTGTTTAACAGACATTCATCTGCATATCTGACAATCATCTGCAGATCTGATAATCCATCCTGGTGGATCTGATCTGCTATTCTGGTAGATTTTAGTGTAGGTCATAAATTGTGCAATATTTTACCAAAAATCAGAATTCTCATGAAAAATAGCACATCATTTAATGGTATATTAGCACATAATTTACAGATCAGTTTAAGATCTGCCTATACCTGGCGGTAAAGTTAATTTGTATGCATTTTGCAGTCTTTAGTGGAGTTGCTATTGCTGTTTTAGAGCATGTTTACAGCTGAAATACCACAATTTTTTCTGCACATTTTACCGCATTTTCAGAAATGCAGAAAAATCTTTCAGAATTGCGATTTTGTTTTTTTTTTTTTGCTTTTTTTTTTAGCAACAACAGAAAATACCAGTAGCGGTATTTTACTGACAGAAAAATATTTACAGCACATAGCTACTAGAATTAAAGGATACCCGAAGTGATATTGACATAATGAGATAGACATGTGTATGTACAGTGCCTAGCACACAAATAACTATGCTGTGTTCCTTTTTTTTTCTTTCTCTGCCCAAAAGAGTTAAATATCAGGTATGTAAGTGGCTGACTCAGTCCTGACTCAGACAGGAAGTGACTACAGTGTGACCCTCACTGATAAGAAATTACCCTTTATACCTATTTCTTGCTCTCAGAAGGCATTTTCTGCTAAGAAAGTGTTTTATAGTTGGAATTTCTTGTCAGTGAGGGTTACACTGTCAGGACTGAAGGTCTGTTCACATCTAAAACAGGAAAACGCTGGCGATTAACGCTGGCATTTTTGCGGGAGTGATTTTCCCGTGATTAACGCGGAAAAATCACTGGACACTGCGGTGGTTTTGGAGCGTTCACGATTAGCGGTGCTATGCATGCAAATCGCGATTGCTAATCGTGAATCGCTGGCAAACCACTGCATGTAACACGTTTGCGGTTAACGCTTACAGCAAACCCGGCAGTGAGAACACTGCCATGTGTTACCTGTTGCAGCGGTTTTAAAAAAAAATGGTAGCGGTTTGCCTTGAGCGGGAATCGCGCGATTCCCGCTCAAGTGAGAACGGGCCCTATGTCAGCCACTTACATACCTGATATTCAGGCAGAGAAAGAAAAAAAAAAAGGAACACAGCATAGTTATTTGTGTGCTAGGCGCTGTATATACACATGTCTATCTCATCATGTCACATGTCACTTCGGGTATCCTTTAAGGCCATTGTCCTGTGCAATGATAAGTATGAACCCTGCCTAAGGGCTGTTTTCCGCTGGCTGTCATCTGCAAAGTTCAAGGACATGGGTTTGCTTAGGGAAATCACGCGGTTAGAACGTGTCCATTACTGCAGTGCAATTACGATGAAGTTTTCTCCAACCGCAAACGTCGGTCCTGATGCATTTTTTGTGCTTTGGTCCATGTAAGTACAGGATGCATGAAAATTGCATTGCAGTCGCAGACTTACGTTATCTTCTTGCAATTCAGAAATGTAAATTTTTTTTCCTGCACTTTTTTCCTCTCCTATCGCAGATGCATTTGTGCCGTGACAAGAATCGGATCGCATGGTTATTGCGTTGGGAATGCACATAGTGGGTACTCGTCCGCATTCTCACAGGGAAACAGCCCTATAAAACACCTACCTATGCGTAAAAACCCATGTTTTATTTTTCTGCACCTGCAAATTGGAGGGGGAGGGACTGTGTGTGAGACGGATCTTCACTGTCTGCTACACCAAAATAGAATCAGAGATGCAGATATAAAAGATATTTCCATTTCAGATCCTTGCAGTGTTAAATAGCTAATTGCCATGCCAACCAAAAAAACAGTAAAATTATTTGAGCATGAATTTGTTAATCGGGAACAGTGTCTTTATAACAAACAGGCAGAATCAGCCACAAACTCCTCCCTGGTCAGCAATGCATTACAGAGGAGCTGGAGTTAGCAAATCGAAGATTTGGGGTAGGAACACACTAGGCAATCTCATATGCGTTTTCCATAGCACATAGTGGAAAACGCATATGCGATTCTGTGTTCCGCCCCTCTAGCAGCTGAGCCTTGCAACTTGCAGCTCTCTTACTATAATTATCCAGGGACTGGCTAGTCCTGCCTCCTGTGTAGAGCTAATTGGCGCTTTGCTGGCTCAGACCCAAACAGTTGCTCCTGTTATAGCCCGATGAAGCAGGTGTAGACCTGTGAAATGCGTTGCATTTTGGAGTTACGAATAAAATAATGTTTCTACTGAAAACCTAACCTAACCTTAACTGACCCCCCCTCTCCCCAATCCGCAACAAAAATGAAACTATAGCCACTATGGGTGGATAAAAGCAGGTGTTGGGGAATGGCCAGTCGGCGGGCCACTGTGTGCGCAACCTCGATAACGCTCTTGTCGCTGTCCTGCGCAGTACAAGAAATCTTAAACTGTGCATGTGCAGGATGGCGTTGGGAGCATGAACTGGTACGCTTGCAGCCTGGGTCCCGGAGGCGCAGTAGCCACTGATTGGCCACAATCGGAACTGGCTCACTGCAGAGGACCGGTTTGTCCCGGTGCAGGCACAGGATGTCTGCAGGGAGCCAGTAGAAGCCCCAGGTAAGTTAAACTATTTTTTCCCCCTTTAGTTAAGGTTCACTTTAAAGTTCCTCTTTAAAATGTATGGCTCTGGCATGAGCATCCCCTGAAGAAATATGCATAGCTCCGAACAGCAGAAATCTCCTCATTATACCTGGTTTGCCCAAATCCCTTGTGGAAACATCAAACAGCGGCAGGAGGTGTCCAGAAAGAATGGGCATTCTGCAGCAGATGAGAAGCAGATCTTGGCCTTGTGAGAGGCTCTCTGGGAGCAGAGCTGTGACTCACAGCACAGAGAACAAAGCTGCCAGCACCAGCCGTGACAAATCAGTAATGAAGGAAAAGCGCTGACTGACGTACACATCGGCACCAGGGACCACAGTGAATCAGCAGCCATCGTACATATAGGTTAATGCTGGATAACTAATGCAATAATTAATATACGCTGGGTATGATCACAGACACCGGCTCTGCTATAGCTGGCAGAAGATGTGAGAGAACTTCCAAAAGGGAAAAGTAGAAAAAGTACCAAGGAAAGTAGGTTAAACTGATATTCTTGTTATCGTGGTGACCCGCAGCCCACACAAAGTCCGGGAAACTACGCTGAGAGGAAGAGCGCGTCTACAAATACTCCACCGTAACAGAAGCACTGACGAGTGATGTGAGTAACATTATCTCATTACAATGGCACCTGTCAATGGGAGGGATACATTAGATAGCAAGAGACCTGTCAGTTTGTAAGGGTGATGTGTTGAAAACAGAACAAGCTTAAAGGGTACCTGAGGCGAGAGGGGTTAAAGAATTCATAGTTACCTGGGGCTTCCTCCAGCCCCATGACCACCATTGCTTCCCTCACCGTACTCCTGGGTGGCTCTGTTCACTTGCCATCGGCCCTGATAATCAGCCTTCAGTTGCGTCAGTTGGGCTCTTCTGTGCATGCCTGCCATGTTCAAATGGCCGAGAGCGTTCTGCGCCTGTGCAGTACTACCTGCACAGGCGCAGTTACTACACAGGTGCAGAACAGTCCCGGCAACATGAACATGGTGGGCAGTGTATGCACATTAGAGCATGACTGAAGGTTGATTACCGAGGTCAATAGGGGAGACAGCGAGGGAGTCAATGGTGGTCATCGAGCTGGGGGAAGCCCCAAGTATGAATTATTTTACCCCCCTTGTCACAGGTTCTCTTCAAAAGGGTACCTGAAGTGACGTGTAAAATGATAGTAGAAAATAGTGTATGGCCAGTCCCAATCCTACTAAGAACTAAGCTGTGTTGTTTTATCTTACTGTAAGGCCTCTGTACACATGGGAGGCTGAACTGTGCGCTTGTTAGGATTTGGAGCCTGCCTTCTGCGCACCTTTCAGTTCCATTAACTGCAGCAAAATGTCAGTGGCCAAGGCCTCATATGTCAAAGAGGCCTTAGGGTTAAGGGCTCCAAATGTCTCCCAAAAAAATGGGACAAAAAGGACAATTGTAACCACCAAAAAGAAAAAAAAAATGTACTTACCTAAGAGGTGGGATGGCTCTGGATCCAATAGTCTTCCCGTTTCTCTATGAATTTCCTTGTTCAACCGCTGGAACGGGGCTTTCCAGCCTCCGACTTTAATGTTGAAGCGGTCTACAAATCTTCTCTGAAGGCCACGGAAGTCTCTGAGTACTTCCAAAGGCAAGCAGCTTCATAGTGCGCATGCACACGTGCAGTACAAAGCTGCTTGTCTTCGGAAGTACTCGGAGGCCTGGAGATGCAGTCAACGGGAGATTTGAATGGTGGCCCGGTGGAGTTATGAGGGAACACTGAGAAAAGGCTCTAAGGGATCCAGATCCTTCCTTCCTCTAAGGCAAGTATATAACTTTTTTTGTTTTAGGAGATAACAGTAGTCCATTAACCACTTGAGGACCTAGGGCTTTCTACCCCTTAAGGACCGGCCACTTTTTTTCCATTCAGACCACTGCAGCTTTCACGGTTTATTGCTCGCTCATACAACCTACCACCTAAATGAATTTTGGCTCCTTTTCTTGTCACTAATAAAGCTTTCTTTTGGTGCTATTTGATTGCTCCTGCGATTTTTACTTTTTATTATATTCATCAAAAAAGACATGAATTTTGGCAAAAAAATGATTTTTTTAACTTTCTGTGCTGACATTTTTCAAATAAAGTAAAATTTCTGTATACATGCAGCGCGAAAAATGTGGACAAACATGTTTTTGATAAAAAAAAACCCATTCAGTGTATATTTATTGGTTTGGGTAAAAGTTATAGCGTTTACAAACTATGGTGCAAAAAGTGAATTTTCCCATTTTCAAGCATCTCTGACTTTTCTGACCCCCTGTCATGTTTCATGAGGGGCTAGAATTCCAGGATAGTATAAATACCCCCCAAATGACCCCATTTTGGAAAGAAGACATCCCAAAGTATTCACTGAGAGGCATAGTGAGTTCATAGAAGATATTATTTTTTGTCACAAGTAAGCGGA
Organism: Hyperolius riggenbachi; assembly: GCF_040937935.1. Classification (NCBI taxonomy): domain Eukaryota; kingdom Metazoa; phylum Chordata; class Amphibia; order Anura; family Hyperoliidae; genus Hyperolius; species Hyperolius riggenbachi. The sequence goes on from NC_090650.1 coordinate 57,429,929, forward strand.
AAATGACACTTTGTGAGAAAAAAAAAAAAAAAAAAAAAGTTTCCATTTCTTCTAACTTGCGACAAAAAAAAATGAAATCTGCCACGGACTCACCATGCCCCTCTCTGAATACCTTGAAGGGTCTACTTTCCAAAATGGGGTCATTTGTGGGGTGTGTTTACTGTCCTCGCATTTTGGTGGGTGCTAAATTGTAAGCACCCCTGTAAAGCCTAAAGGTGCTCATTGGACTTTGGACCCCTTAGCGCAGTTAGGCTGCAAAAAAGTGCCACACATGTGGTATTGCCGTACTCAGGAGAAGTAGTATAATGTGTTTTGGGGTGTATTTTTACACATACCCATGCTGGGTGGGAGAAATATATCTGTAAATGACAATTTGTTAATTTTTATAACACACAATTGTCCATTTACAGAGATCTTTCTCCCACTCAGCATGGGTATGTGTAAAAATACACCACAAAACACATTATACTACTTCTCCTGAGTACGGCGATACCACATGTGTGGCACTTTTTTGCACCCTAACTGCGCTAAAGGGCCCAAAGTCCAATGAGTACCTTTAGGATTTCACAGGTCATTTTGAGAAATTTCGTTTCAAGACTACTCCTCACGGTTTAGGGCCCCTAAAATGCCAGGGCAGTATAGGAACCCCACAAATGACCCCATTTTAGAAAGAAGACACCCCAAGGTATTCCGTTAGGAGTATGGTGAGTTCATAGAAGATTTTATTTTTTGTCAAAAGTTAGCGGAAAAAGACACTTTGTGAAAAAACACAATTAAAATCAATTTCCGCTAACTTGTGACAAAAAATAAAATCTTCTATGAACTCGCCATACTACTAACGGAATACCTTGGGGTGTCTTCTTTCTAAAATGGGGTCATTTGTGGGGTTCCTATACTGCCCTGGCATTTTAGGGGCCCTAAACCGTGAGGAGTAGTCTTGAAACAAAATTTCTCAAAATGACCTGTGAAATCCTAAAGGTACTCATTGGACTTTGGGCCCTTTAGCGCAGTTAGGGTGCAAAAAACTGCCACACATGTGGTATCGCCATACTCGGGAGAAGTAGTACAATGTGTTTTGGGGTGTATTTTTACACATACCCATGCTGGGTGGGAGAAATACCTCTGTAAATGGACAATTGTGTGTAAAAAAATCAAAAGATTGTCATTTACAGAGGTATTTCTCCCACCCAGCATGGGTATGTGTAAAAATACACCCCAAAACACATTATACTACTTCTCCCGAGTACGGCGATACCACATGTGTGGCACTTTTTTGCACCCTAACTGCACTAAGGGGCCCAAAGTCCAATGAGTAACTTTAGGATTTCACAGGTCATTTTTGTTTCAAGACTACTCCTCGCGGTTTAGGGCCCCTAAAATGCCAGGGCAGTATAGGAACCCCACTAATGACCCCATTTTAGAAAGAAGACACCCCAAGGTATTCCGTTAGGAGTATGGTGAGTTCATAGAAGTTTTTATTTTTTTGTCACAAGTTAGCGGACATTGATTTTAATATTTTTTTTTCACAAAGTGTCATTTTCCGCTAACTTGTGACAAAAAATAAAATCTTCTATGAACTCACCATACTCCGTACGGAATACCTTTGGGTGTCTTCTTTCTAGAATGGGGTCATTTGTGGGGTTCCTATACTGCCCTGGCATTTTAGGGGCCCTAAACCATGAGGAGTAGTCTTGAAACCAAATGTCGCAAAATGACCTGTGAAATCCTAAAGGTACTCATTGGACTTTGGGCCCCTTAGCGTACTTAGGGTGTAAAAAAGTGCCACACATGTGGTACCGCCGTACTCAAGAGAAGTAGTATAATGCGTTTTGGGGTGTATTTTTACACATACCCATGCTAAGTGGGAGAAATATCTCTGTAAATGACAATTGTTTGATTTTTTTACACACAATTGTCCATTTACATAGAAATTTCTCCCACCCAGCATGGGTATGTGTAAAAATACACCCCAAAACACATTATACTACTTTTCCTGAGTACGGCGGTACCACATGTGACACTTTTTTGCAGCCTAGGTGCGCTAAGGGGCCCAACGTCCTATTCACAGATCATTTTGAAGCATTTGTTTTCTAGACTACTCCTCGCGGTTTAGGGGCCCTAAAATGCCAGGGCAGTATAGGAACCCCACAAGTGACCCCATTTTAGAAAGAAGACACCCCAAGGTATTCTGTTAGGTGTATGGCGAGTTCATAGAAGATTTTATTTTTTGTCACAAGTTAGTGAAAAATGACACTTTGTGAAAAAAAACCAATAAAAATTAATTTCCGCTAAGTTTTGACAAAAAATAAAATCTTCTATGAACTCGTCATACACCTAACAAAATACCTTGGGGTGTCTTTTTTTCTAAAATGGGGTCACTTGTGGGGTTCCTATACCGCCCTGGCATTTTACAGGCCCAAAACCGTGAGTAGTCTGGAAACCAAATGTCTCAAAATGACTGTTCAGGGGTATAAGCATCTGCAAATTTTGATGACAGGTGGTCTATGAGGGGGCGAATTTTGTGGAACCGGTCATAAGCAGGGTGGCCTTTTAGATGACAGGTTGTATTGGGCCTGATCTGATGGATAGGAGTGCTAGGGGGGTGACAGGAGGTGATTGATGGGTGTCTCAGGGGGTGGTTAGAGGGGAAAATAGATGCAATCAATGCACTGGGGAGGTGATCGGAAGGGGGTCTGAGGGGGATCTGAGGGTTTGGCCGAGTGATCAGGAGCCCACACGGGGCAAATTGGGGCCTGATCTGATGGGTAGGTGTGCTAGGGGGTGACAGGAGGTGATTGATGGGTGTCTCAAGGTGTGATTAGAGGGGGGAATAGATGCAAGCAATGCACTGGCGAGGTGATCAGGGCTGGGGTCTGAGGGCATTCTGAGGGTGTGGGCGGGTGATTGAGTGCCCTAGGGGCAGATAGGGGTCTAATCTGATAGGTAGCAGTGACAGGGGGTGATTGATGGGTAATTAGTGGGTGTTTAGGGTAGAGAATAGATGGAAACACTGCGCTTGGGTGGTGATCTGATGTCGGATCTGCGGGCGATCTATTGGTGTGGGTGGGTGATCAGTTTGCCCGCAAGGGGCAGGTTAGGGGCTGATTAATGGGTGGCAGTGACAGCGGGTGATTGATGGGTGGCAGTGACAGGGGGTGATTGATGGGTGGCAGTGACAGGGGGTGATTGATGGGTGATAGGTGATTGGCAGGTGATTGACAGGTGATCAGTGGGTTATTACAGGGAAGGACAGATGTAACTATTGCACTGGCGAATTGATAAGGGGGGGTCTGAGGGCAATCTGAGCGTGTAGGCGGGTGATTGGGTGCCCGCAAGGGGCAGATTAGGGTCTGATCTGATGGGTAACAGTGACAGGTGGTGATAGGGGGTGATTGATGGGTAATTAGTGGGTGTTTAGAGGAGAGAATAGATGTAAACGCTGCGCTTGGGTGGTGATCTGATGTCGGATCTGCGGGCGATCTATTTGTGTGTGTGGGTGGGTGATCAGATTGCCCGCAAGGGGCAGGTTAGGGGCTGATTGTTGGGTGGCAGTGACAGGGGGTGATTGATGGGTGATAGGTGATTGGCAGGTTATTGAAAGGTGATCAGTGGGTTATTACAGGGAAGGACAGATGTAATTAATGCACTGGCGAATTGATAAGGGGGGGGGGAGGGGTCTGAGGGCAATCTGAGCGTGTGGGCGGGTGATTGGGTGCCCGCAAGGGGCAGATTAGGGTCTGATCTGATAGGTAACAGTGACAGGTGGTGATAGGGGGTGATTGATGGGTAATTAGTGGGTGTTTAGAGAAGATAACAGATGTAAACGATACATTTGGGAGGTAATCTGACGGCGGGTTTGCGGGCGATCTAATGGTGTGGGTGGGTGATCAGATTGCCCGCAAGGGGCAGGTTAGGGGCTGATTGATGGGTGGCAGTGACAGGGGGTGATTGATGGGTGATAGGTGATTGGCAGGTGATTGACAGGTGATCAGTGGGTTATTACAGGGAAGAACAGATGTAATTAATGCACTGGTGAATTGATAAGGGGGGGTCAGAGGGCAATCTGAGCGTGTGGGCGGGTGATTGGGTGCCCGCAAGGGGCAGATTAGGGTCTGATCTGATAGGTAAAAGTGACAGGTGGTGATAGGGGGTGATTGATGGGTAATTAGTGGGTGTTTAGAGGAGAGAATAGATGTAAACAATGGATTTGGGAGGTGATCTGATGTCGGATCTGCGGGCGATCTATTGGTGTGGGGGGGGGGGGGTGATCAGATTGCCCGCAAGGGGCAGGTTAGGGGCTGATTGATGGGTGGCAGTGACAGGGGGTGATTGATGGGTGATTGACAGGTGATTGACAGGTGATCAGGGGGATAGATGCATACAGTAAACAGGGGGGGTGGTCTGGGGGGGGGGTCTGGGGAGAATCTGAGGGGTGGGGGGTGATCAGGAGGGGGCAGGGAGCAGGGGGGGGGGGTAAAAAAAAAATAGCGTTGACAGATAGTGACAGGGAGTGATTGATGGGTGATTAGGGGGGTGATTGGGTGCAAACAGGGGTCTGGGGGGTGGGTCTGATGGGTGCTGTGGGCGATCTGGGGCAGGGGGGGTAAAAAATCAGTGTGCTTGGTGCAGACTAGGGTGGCTGCAGCCTGCCCTGGTGGTCCCTCGGACACTGGGACCACCAGGGCAGGAGGCAGCCTGTATAATACACTTTGTAAACATTACAAAGTGTATTATACACTTTGTATGCAGCGATCGTCGGGTTAACATCCCGCCGGCGCTTCCGTATGGCCGGCGGGATGTTGCGGCGGGTGAGCGGCGCCAGGCGGAGGCGGAGGATCGCGTCACGGATGACGCGATCGCTCCACCCATGCCCCTACAAGGACCGCCGCCATTTGTCAATACGGCGGTCCTTGCGGGGTGCACTTCCCGGCCGCCAATTGTACATACGGCGGTCGGGAAGTGGTTAAAGAATAACTGTTAGGCATTAAATATGAAATAAATTTTCTATTTTAAGGTGTTACATAGATAAAAAAGGATGCTAACAAGGCAATGCAAATATTTTAAATCATTCTTACTTTTTTTCCTAAAAGTTTTTCCTCCTCATGCCTCCAGGCTCTAAGAGCGTTTGCAGACGCAAAAAAGAAGTGACATGCATGCTGGATCAGCCTGATTGGCCTCTGTCACTCACCTCTCTACGATTGGCCACCTGGTCTCCCCTTGTCTGCATTGGTTGCAGCCGCTGTTAGAGCGCAGGGAGGGGGGCCGGAGGCTATCTCCTGTCACTGTCCTCTGCCCTCCTCCTCCAGTGGCAAGACCGCGCCCCCCCACCCTTCTGCCGCCCGCCGCATTCTTCTTCCCCGCACTGAACTTTGGGAAAGGATAAAGGCGGCGCACACAGACTCCAGGAATAATGGTTCCAGGAGCTGCAGTTCCCTTCTATACTCTCTGTACTGCCCTCGGCGGTAGTGCAGAGAATAGATGGGAACGGCAGCGCTTGGATCCATTATTTGGGGAGTCTGCGCCAGCTGCCTTTATCCTCCCCGCTGTGCTCATAATTAGTGCTGGGAGGAAGGGGATGCAGGGGAAGAATCTACCGGAGGAAGCAAGATGGCCCCTGCCATCAAGAGAATGCACCCTTATTTACAATTTAAAATTAAATGGAAGGAAAATGAGGACACTGCAATACATCTGTTATGTAAGTAGAGGAAGTATTTATCTACTTACATATGTGTTTTCTTTGGGGGGCATGTTATTGCTAATAGTTCCTCCTTAAAGGGAAGGTTCAGGGACTATGAAAAAAAAATCCACATCCACTTACCTGGGGCTTCCTCCAGCCCGTGGCAGGCAGGAGGTGCTCTCGGCACCGCTCCGCAGGCTCCCAGTGGTCTCCGGTGGCGTGCCCGACCTGGCCAGGCCGGCGGCAAGGTCGGGCTTCTTCTGCGCTCCAATCTGCGCCTCACTGGTGTGCGCTGGCATCATCGGACGTCCTCCGGGCTGTACTGCGCAGGCTCAGTAGTTCAGATTGGAGCGCAGAAGAAGCCCGACCTGGCCGCCGGCCTGGCCAGGTCGGGCGCCCCACCGGAGACCACCAGGAGCCTGCGGAGCGGCGCCGAGGGCACCTCCTGCCTGCCACGGGCTGGAGGAAGCCCCAGGTAAGTGGATGTGGATTTTTTTTTTATAGTCCCTGAACCTTCCCTTTAAGCAGTCATACCGCTGTTGCACCGCTGTGTAAAGGGAAGCAAATTGGGCAGGAAGGAGAAGGTAACATTGTAGAAAGCCTGCCTCTTCCTGTCAAATAATTTTACTTTTTCAGAGAGTGATTTCATGGACCAAGGGGAATGATAAGAAGAACGGACAATGCACAAAGCATGTGGATCCAGCATGAACATACTTCGGTGTTTACCTTATGTAGCTTTGCCTTGGTTCAGGTATACTTTAACAAGAGTTTGTGTGATCTCTGCCTCAAACTGCATGCATTTTTCAAAATGTGAAAATTATACTTCCTTCCTTTAAAGGATCATGTCCAGGAAACCTTCAACAGTCTTGCGATGTTCAGACGTCAAAGCCTGAGACACCGATTTATCAAAGCCAGAGCTCTAACAACCAGGGCTATGGAGTGGGTACAAAAACAGGACTGTGGAGTCGGACTCAGCATTTTTGGGTACCTGGAGTTGAAGGTTTCATAAACTGAGGAGACGGAGTCAGATGATTTTTGTACCGACTCCACAGTCCTGTACAAAAAAGATCAGATTCCAACTCCTCAATTTATGAGACCGCTGACTCCTACTCCAGGTACCCAAAATTGCTCAGACTCCTCGACTCCAACTCCACAGTGCTGCTGAAAACTCAAGCAGGAGAGGAAGAACTGCATACGATAAGCAATCGGCAACAAGCAACAAAATTCTTGTTTCATTTTACAGCTAAAACCTGCTTGGTTGCTCTGGATAGCTTCGCAACTTTTGCCAGCAGCCAACACCTTCTCTGTCTGCCAAGGCTGTAAAGTCCAACAAAATATTTTTCTCTTTCAAGGATACCAGAGGTGAACTGCTGAGCGAAACTGAGGCTACAGAGAGGTATGCGGATGTGTGCAGCGCTTTACCAAACTTTCTGATCACTCCTGAGAGGCTCAGTTTCACCGCGAATTGCTCTGGTATTGACCATGACTTTAGACAGTCACCAACCTTTGACCCGGAGGTGCATGCGCAATATGTCAGATACAACATCTGCGACTGCATTCGCCTTTCTCCCGCGATATCGATGCGCGTCTGCACAACACAGTGGTTGGATCTGACATAGTGTGCATATGCGGAGCGAGTACCTCCAGGTCAAAGGTGGGCAACTTCCAAAAGTCGCGACCGCCACAGAACAATTCACAAAGGAACAGAGCCTCTCGGGAGTGATCAAAAAGCTTGGTAAGGCTCTGCACACATCCTCACCAGGGCGTAGCTATAAGGGAACAGCCCCTGCCATTGCAGGAGGGACCAGAGCAGTGAGGGGCCCCCAACTACTAACCTTCATTCCCTTTGATACAGGGGTCCATTCTCCAGTCAGGTGTTTTTGTGGCTACAATTCTTATGGATGATCTTGATGGCCACAACTGTTTTATGACCCTTGCAAGATGGGCCACCAGACTGTGAGGTTCGCTGAGGGGAGACAAGTGAAGGAGTGGGAACGGTGGGGGCACTATCAAAGTTTTGCTGGGGGGGGGGGCATAGTTTGTAGTTACGCCCCAGATTCCCACACCTCTCTATTGCCTACATTTTCACACTGTAGTTTACCTCAAGAATACTTTCAGTTTTAGGTATAATGGAAACTAGTTAGAGCCACCGCCAGTTCATCGCTGCCATATGGGTTGGGATAAGATTTAATTCCTTTTTTCAAAGAAGGGTCCCTAAGCTCTACCGCCATCATTTCTTCAACTCGAAAAAGTACAGAACTGTTCGCAAATTTGTCTGCTGATGCACATTTTTGCTTAATTCATTAATCTACTGTAGTATTTTATTTTCAGCGTCTGAATCATGCACCAAAAAGAATCTCATGATCTCAACTGGGGGGGAAATGTGTGTCATGCCGATATAGATGATTTGCTCCTGTCATAAAGGACAAATGTTTACATTCCTACAGACAGAGGATCTGAAACCACCTTTTCCTGCCATTCTTGCCTGCTGAAAGTCAGGAAGAGAGTTTGAAAGCTGCTTCTGCCAATGAAGATACATCCACTTATAGGAGGAAGTGCTGGCTACTTTCCCCCATTCTAAACTCCACAACAGCCATTCATTGAGGATACAGGGAAAACCGTGTGGGAAAAACAAGCAAATGCTGCGGAAAGAAAGAATTGGTCTAATGATTAACAGTATGAACCTTGGAGTTAGCACAGCGCCTGAAGATAGCATACAGGAATGTTCAGGATACCTTGACTCTACCTTTCAAGTGTAAATGTCCTTCCTTCTAAAGTTTTTGTTGAAAAAGAAAGCAAATAACAGTCCCTACAAATCCAGCTCTATGTACTGCAAGGCTTAAGCAGGCCATACACTTGTTAAGGGGCGCATACACCTAACGATTTTCCTGCCGATATATAGCAGATTCAATCACTGTGATCGAATCTGCTGTGAAATTGTTGCGCAAACGCTGATAGAACGACGGATTTCCGTCCGAAATCAATCGTTCCCGTCGATCCGTCCATGCGGAAGATTTTGCTCGATCGCCGGCGGGTAGGGAGTGTGTCGATAGTGGCGTTCGAATGCCAGACGACCGACACTAGCTGCAATACATTACCTGTTCCGCCGGCGCGTGTTCCCACTCTCTCCACTGTCTTCTTCCCCGCGCTGGGCTCAGAGTCCGGCTGGCTTCACAGAGCTTCCTGTCCCGGCAGGAAGCTTAAAAAGTAGAGTGCCCTCTACTGTTCCCCAGACAGGAAGTTCAGTGAAGCCAGCAGGACTCTGAACCCAGCACGGAGAAGAAGACAGCGAAGACCAGGGGACTCGCGCCGACGGAGCAGGTAATGTATAGCTGGCGGGGGGGAGGGGGGGGGGCGGCGTCAGCTTCACAGAGGGTGAATCGATTTCATGCTGAAATCGATTCACAATCTGTTTGCAGTAAAGGCAGCCATACGATCCCTCTCTGATCAGATTCGATCAGGGAGGGATCTATCTGTTGGTCGATCTGATGGCAAATCGACCAGAGTATGGCTACCTTTAGATTGACAGCAGATAGATCATCAGATAGATCTCTGATCTATCTGATGGGTTTAGGAACATTTTTTACTAGGAACAGATTTCCAATAGATTTCAGTATGAAAATCAATCTCATGGCATTTTTTTGCCATCAGATTCCCATTAGGTCCAATGCAAAATGATAAGCCATCTGAACAGATCGACCTAGATTTTCTAGCATGTCAGATCGATTGAAATCGATCGAAATCGGGCGCAAATCGATCGATTTGTCAATCGATTTGCGATCGATCTCGATCGATCGGCCGCTAATCGGCTCAGTGTATGGGCACCTTTAGGGCCCTTTCCCATTAGCTAACGCGAGATGCCGTACAGTATAAAGACTGGTTACGGTTTTGGCTGATCAGCGTAAATATACAGAAAATGTACATTAATAGTATGAATAAGTTATTATCTCAACAACGGCTTATCAAACGGCCAAAGCGTATATTATTCCGCTAGGGTACGCTAGAAAAGTGATCCTCTGATTAAGCAGTTTCCACGGCACACTCTGCAGAAGGCCCACGTTCAGCAGAATAGATTTCCCTCTCCCCTATCAGCTGGCGGGGCTGAGCACGCAATTAACCAGCCTAATAAGATGAAAGGAACTCTTACACAGCGTTTGGCCTTATCTGCTATTATTTTGCAAGGAGTCCCCTAATTGAACAGTCAAAATGAATTCCCATCTTACGGAGATACGCATTATAGGAAACGAGAGGGAGAAGATGGAAAAGACATTTAAAAAAATGGCACAATCTGCATTTCAACCCCTCTTGCCAAGATAATGATATCGTTTCAAAATAGCTCAAAGTTCTGGTAGGAATAAGTGTCAGAGAAGTTAAACGTTATCCGCACATTGCATCGCATACAGTCAATGAAAAGTATGCTTCACTGTACAAAACTGTTAACAAAAAACGAAACTGCATGCAGTGCATCGTTGTACTGCATGCCATCACACGGCACTGCAACAGCCTCACTGCGAACATCGCATTACTTTTCCATTGCAAAGCAGCATTCTGCTTTAAAATGTGGCCCTTTCACATTTGATGCAGCTGTTTAAGAGTAACTCCCTTTGGATAAATCTGTCACCAACCAAGAGATTTGTGCACAAAGCATACAATGGCCTAACTTCTATGGGTGATGTTGGGATAAGAGGAGGAGTTTGGATGAAAAACAAGTGGCTGCTCACTCTACAACTGAGTATGAGCAAGGTAGGAGGAGCCCAAAAGATAAAAAAGGAGGCTAAAAATTAAATTAAGACCTAAAAATAATAGGGTAAAAAGACTACCTTAAATAATTACCTCCCACATGCATGGTATTTGGAAAAAAACATTGAACTTTATTGAGCACTTTGAGGCAACGCGTTTCACAGCGTAAACCGCTTCCTCAGGTCAATTGCTGTAAAAAGTGCTGGGTTCAGTTGGCCTCAGGCAAATACCATGCATATAAGAGGCCCTTATTCAAGGTAGGACCTACTATTTTTACCTTATTTTAGGTACTAATTTATATATAGCTTCATTATTTTTTTGAGGCGACTCCTACCTAGCTCATATTCAGATTTAGTCATCCCTAGACAGGGAACACCACTTTATGAGGAGAGACTTCCAAAGAGTGGATCTTTCCTGGATCTGAAACCAAACTATGATCACAAGGCCAAGTGAGGATGGCATTTCCCCACCTGCTCATATGAGTGGTTGCATCCTTTACAACCCAGCTTTGTGAGTAGAACCTGCTACCTGTTCACACACTAACCCCCCAAAAAACATTGATAATTCACCAGCGCTCCTGGTGTCCCTGTGTTGTTTTTCCTTTTCCACCAGTCTTTAGCTCAGTTTACAGCAGGGTTGTCAAACTCAAGTACAAAGTGGGCCGAAACTGAACACTGGGACCTAGTCGCGGGCCAACCTCAATGTTCAGTGGTACTCCCCCCCCCCCCCCCCCCTTATAAAACACTCTGGTATCTAATGGCTTAATGGCTCCCCTCCAACCCCTATACAGTTGTCTGGTATGTAATGGTCCTCTTCCCTCCCCTATACAGTTCCCTGGTGTCTAGAAGCCCCCACCCTCCCCTATACAGTTCCATGGTGTCTAGTGCTTTCTCCCTACCTCCCACATATGGCTTCCCTGATGATCTAGGGTTTCACCTCCACTATAGCTTCCCTTGTGGTCCAGAGAGGGTCAAACATAATGCAAAGTAATGAAACCACTTGGGCCTCAAATTTAATAGCTCTGAGGGCCAGATTGTTTTGACATGTAATACAAGTTTCCCAGGAAGTCCGCATCGCAAATCCAGCCTGCAAGGTTATAAAAAATGTTTTCCCTACAATATGCATAAAATAATAATAATAATAATAAAAAAGAACCAGGATTTGAAGACTTATTTTTCCTCATCACATAATTACCTAGAAAGGGCAGACAGTTGTTGGTTGGGTAGATGTCATGCACAAGACGAGAAGACAAATGCAGCTACTTACAACGACAGATTGAAAGACATTTTCTGTTTTGCAGGGAGCCTCAAGCAATTAGCAGAAATCAATCAGATTCCTCTGTGCAATGGGTTCTGCCTTATCCACCATCAGTCCAAATTACTCCGAGATAAAACTCCCAGCACTCCCCTGGACAATTAATCACTGAAAGGGTTTTATGGTCTCTCCTCAGGTGTGTAAAGAGCAGCGGGGCCTAATGGAAAATCGCAGAGAGATTAGCAAGCTGCAGGTCACATCTATCGAATTTGTCATTCGGCGTTTCCGGCATCTGGATCATGTGGGTTCTCAGTAAAGGTCTCTGGGCATACATCTGCCAGAGGGAAACGCATTAGGGTTTATTAATTATTCTTACATAGATGTGTGGGCCTACCTTCAGTGATGTAAATTATTATTAAACACAGCACAAGGCTACACGATAAATGTGCTTCAAAAACAGAACTTCCCAGGGGGGACCTTCATTCACACAAGGAAATGCCACCTCAGGATTGCCTTTTATTTCAGAGGGAAATTATACTTCTCTTCAGACCAGTTCTTTTTTAAAGCAGAATAAGTCTGGCAATACATTTAATAAAAGATTGTTTCCATCTTCTTTATTGCCCATACAGCTATCTTGCTTTCTTTTGTCCCAAAGTAATGTCATCTATGTAAAAATCACAAGTCTCCATAGCTGGCCTTTAAAGTAAACATGATCAAAGCTAAGGCAAGTACAGAGGTATGTTCATGCTGGATCCACATACCTCAGTGTGTTTTACACTCCTCTCCCCAACCCCCTTATCTCTGTAATCAGGCCTTGAAAAATGTGGTTTTTGGATTAAGTCAAATCTTCCGACTATAAGAGGCCGGTGTGTCCCCATGTTCCCTACCATTAAAGTGTACCGGTCAGGAAAAAAGTGCTCCAATGGAGTACTCACCTCAGCAAGGGGAAGTCTCTGGATCCAAAAGAGGCTTCCCCTGTCCCACCACTGGGACCCCCCCAAAAAAAGCTTGTCAACGCATATCGATAGCTCATGCAGGCGCAGTTCAGCTTTCTTCGAAAAAAAACGGGGTGGATGGGGTCCGTCATGTTACACAGGTGTGAGCCGCCCGCGCAATAGCACAGACCCGCTCGGGTTCAGCTATTTCTGCCAGAGCCTGAGCAGGACGGAACTAGCGCACATGTGCCAGGAGGACGCTTTTCAGGAGTCCCAGCGCAGGATCAAGAGGAAGAGGAGGATAAGGGAAAGGCTCTTCAGTGTCCAGAGACTACACCCTCTCAAGGTGAGTACACCCTTTTTTTGTTTAAAGGTTAGCTTTAAAGAGGGAAATGGGAGGGTGACAGGGAGAAGCATTGCAGCAAGCCTGCCTCTTTCTGTCTGAAAATTTGATGTAGCTAAAAGTCACTTTTTTCAAGGAGTGATTACGGACACTAGAGTAACAAGGAGAGAAGCAGACAGTGCACAGAGGTAAGTGGATCCACCATGAACATACCTCTGCGCTTGCCTTGGGTAGCTTTGTCTTAACACAGGTGCACTTTAATAAGTGTATGGACAATATCCCAGTTTCATATACCAATATGCCCAATCAGATATTTAGGATAAAAGATCACTACCAGATCAAAGTCTTCAAGTCTACCAGAAAATAAAAAGAAAAATTTGTACATCAAAAGTGAATAATAAAAAAAAATTGTAATCTTAAAGTGGTCCATACACTGGTTGATGTGGCCAACAGCTAGAGTCCTCTAGTAATGAGTAATGATGGTCACATCTAGGGGAACTCATGGAGAAGCATGCGTTTGATCAGCTGATAGATTTTCAAAGCTCTGATTTGCTGTGATCACATCCTGCTTTAGCACATGATCATGACTAGAGACTTCCATATCTATCACATGACCAAACTGATCACATGCTTCTCCAGGAGTTCTCCTAGACAGGTTCATGCTGTCCACAGTGCCTGTTGGGTCTTCCCATCAATGCCCCCTCCCACCCCGGGCTGTGCAGAGTGTAGACAGCGGAACTAATGCTGGGAATACGCCATACATTTTTTCAGCAGATAGATGGTTCAATAGACAATTTCCGACGATCTTATTTTCGTAGAAGTGAATGGAAATTGATAAGAAAAGATACGAAAATCGATCGGAAAATCAATCGAAAATAAGACTGGACAGTAAATCGACTGAAAAATCTCATTGTGTATTCCCAGCATTGCGCTCACCTGTTTGCCAGCATGTCTTCTTTCAACCGCTGGGCGATCCTCCCAGTCCCTTCACTCCTGGGGATCTGCATGTCCCATGACTAAACGCTACAGGCCACACAATCAGGCCACCATAACAGGTATCTTACATGACCACTAGAGGCCTCTGGTGTATAGCCTCAAGTGTTTCTCACTAAGAGACAGGGAGAAGCGTACAGTGGTGGAGAGAAGACACAGGAGAAAGCGTCAGCCGACTTTAATCTTCCCTGCTGTCTCAGTCCTGCTGCCAATATCTTCAGTTCTGCGCAATTAATCGATATCCAACAAAAACTGATCAATGATGAAAGACGATTAAATCAACTGATATAGATGGATATCGGTTAATATTGACTAGTGTACGGCTGTTGGGGGTTGAAGTTGATCACATGGAAAGCAACACCATGCAATTTTTTGTAAAGCAAGACCTCTGTAGTGAAATTTTTTGCAACTTTATCAGATTTTGCAACCAGTTGCACTTATTTATAGGTATAGCTATCAGAAAGTGCAACCTAACCATTGACTTCAACCTATCTGTATCAGAAAAGGCAACCCAACCAAACCCTATTCTCATACAGAACCCTCCCCTCTTGCTCAACTAATAACCCCCCTGGAGGGAACAATTCCCCCCTCTTACTCAACTAATAACCCCACCCCTGGAGGGAACAATCCCCCTTCTAGCTCAATGGGATCCGTGGTTGCAAAAAATTACAGGCGTGTTAACAGAGAGAAGCCACGCCTACATTGTTATACACTGTCCTCTATGGCCAGTTGCAAAATATAATGGGTTGCAAAATCTTTCATTGTTCAGTCACACCGGCCCTTGTCGTTTGTCAATAATAGAAGAGAAGAATGACAGGATGCCAAAGAGATCTATGACTCTCTCAGCGTTCACAACGACGGCTGCATTATGAGACAGACGCTAGGAGCATGATCATTTTATTACACGTATCACTCTTTGTATTCTCAATGAATACAGCCTCTCAGCGGGAAATCTGCTAATGATAGCAGCAAGCAGCCCCAGGAATCATTAATATCCTTTCACAAAAGTAGGTCTCCTCTTTGAAGGTATTTCGGGTCATAAAAGGGAGAAATTCATCGAGGTGGAGAGATGTCTGTGAGAGAAATGATTCTACAGGAAGGAGCGATACATCCAGTTCACAGAGGCCAAGCCGAGGCTGGGGAAAGACACCACGCCGATATATTCATGTAAGCCCACGGGGACCCAGGGGACGTACCACACGAGAGACAGCTGCTGCACGCTAATTGGTACATTGCGCCGCACAGTGCGAGCATTTCCATGACTGGATTTGTCACAGAATTTCTGAAAAACAGACCTAGCTGCAGCAGGTAATATCGAACAACAAAATCGATCCTATACATGTAAAGGGCAACAATGTGCGTCACTATGAACCACTCAAATTAGTCTCAACCAAATCAAAGGGCCGGTGTTCCAACTAACTAGCATACATTGACAAAACAGCATACATTTAAAGTGATATACCCCTTTTTAGTAGAATCAGTGTCCCCTTGCCCGCTCGCTGGGCTGCGGGCTCGGTCCTCGCTTCGCTCGGACAACTTTTTATTCTAACTCTATGTCCACTTGGATAGTGGAGATTGCACATCAGCACCCAGGCAGCTAACTGGGGTTGCAAAGGTTAATGCTGCTGATAGGCATTATGGGGTTAATGTATGACCTGCATGACTTTGCACATGCTCAGTAGCATTTGTATGCTATTTTGTCGGGTATGCTAAAATGTTGGAACACCCGTTATTTGTCGTGCTAAGGGAGCCGCTATTATAGCGAACCTGTACTGAAAGGAATATGGAGGAGGCCATCTTTATTTATTACAGCCCTGGTTCATGCTCACATTTTATGACTGTGTTTGCAAGTTAATTATTGAAGTCCTGAGGTGGATTGGAATATAAAAAACAGATACAGCAATGTCCCCGTTATCTGGAACTCAAACACCCGGAAGTCTCAACTAACTGGCATGGCTGAGGGGAATAACGGGGACAGTACTTTTGTAATTTGCACTTCCCGATCCTCTGGGAGCCATCTTCTATACTTCCTGCAGCTCCCAGGGGCCTTCAGGACGGGTCCTGGCATGTCATGTGTTCCACATCAGGTCACAGGACAAGCCGGGACCCATACACAAAGGACAGTGGAAAGCAGCTGGGAACTACAGGAAGTATAGATAATAGCACCTAAGGGATTGGTAAGTTGTTTCTGCCAGACTTAGAGTTATTAGTGACTTAGTGTTATTTTTGTACAGTTGGTCAAGTAACCAGCAAGCACAGGTATCTGGCACCAGGAAATCCCTGCCTGTGTCTGATACTGGGGATCTTGCTGTACTTACCTAAGAAGAGGGAAGACTATGGATACCATGTCCTCCACCAGGCCAATGTCGCTGCCCGGGACCCTCTTGAAGTTTGCTTCCAAGCTACTCTTTGTGCACGCAGGCAGCTGTGCTGCACCCGCGTAAGTGTAGCCGTAGTTGTTTGGCTACTGGTTACTATGCAGTCATGGCCATACTCCCACAGTACAGACTTGCTTGTACACAGCGGGGAGCATGGCCACCATAACATATCCCACAAGCTCTTGTAGACTGTGCTTGGCAACAGTAGGGGTGAGGAGGACAAGGGAAACCTCTGAAGTATCTCTCTACGTAGGCAAATACTGGTATCATTTTTTTAATGGTAAACTGTAACAAGTGTATTTTGTGTGTTCTCTAAAAACTGAAGGAGAAGCACAGCCTACAACCACGTACACACTGCGATATTGGTCATCTGAAATGATTGCTTCCTTATTTTGGATGACTCTTCCCCACACTCTTCCCCATGTTGTCTAGCACAGGGGTCACCCTTACAGAGGGGCGTAACTATAAATGATAGGGACACACCCTCCCTTGCCTCTCCTTGGTGACCCTCACAGCCTGGGGCCAAAAACACAACTGTGGTCATCATGATCTTCACACGCGTAACAAGTGTAGTTACAGCACCTGATCAGAAGGACATCTCGAAAAAAGGGCAGTAGTGCCGACCCGCCAACGTGTCGACAATCTTTACAGTTGGCCAGCAGGACAACGTGGAAGACTGGAGCTGCGGCAAGGGACCCAAATGACTTCTAGGGGCTGGAAGAAGCCCCAGGTAAAGATAGATTTCTTTATTCACCTTTGGAGTCCTTTAATGTTTCATTGTCTCTGATCAATGACACAGTCTTTGAAGTATACCAGAGCTAAAATCTGTGAACTATCGACTTTTTTATCTCTTCCCTGCTCTCAGAAGCTATTCTCTTCCAGGAGTGTTTTAGGACTGTAATTCCTTACTAGTTGACTCTTGGGTTTTTGGATTAGTTCCCACTGGACTGCTTATAAAAACTGGCATTTTGCATGGTAGAGTAGGACTCACCAGATTGGGGACACTTTGGCGCAGTTGGTGAGCTTGAGCGCATTGAAGCGCAACCAAGAGCCCCTGTCACTGTTTTCCTGTTGTGTGCTACAGCCCCTCTGTATTTATATATTTCTTATGGAGTCTGGGGACCTCCAGTGTTGCGTGCATGCTTTGCATAGAATTGCATAAAAATTGGGTTTGTGCTGCTCACCCCTTGTTAATTATTTCCTTATTAGTGAGGGTTACGCTACAGTCTGACTAGGTCCCGACTGAAGAGAAATTGTCACTTGCATACCTGAATGATAAAACGGAGCACAGTCTAGTATTTGTATGGCACTGTACATACACATATCCATCTCCACAGCTTATTTTCACCTCATTATCTCTTTAGCTAAATAACCAAATCTTATCCCTCCTCTCCTCACAGGTTTGCTTTAAAACGTGTCTCTGGAGTTCTGCTTTAATTGTCGTAGACAATCCTATTACCAGATAATGAAGTCATACACCCCATCAAAAACCAGCTGTGCTTTGGGTCATGACTATAGTGCCCCTTGCTGAATATCCTACACAAAGAAAGCACCGGAATGGGCTGAACTCTGAATAAAGCTCTTCCCTGACTGAAGACCGAGCGCAATGTTGTTACAGAAGATTAAAAGGCGAGACCGACAAGCTTTTAGCAAGGAATCATTCTCTGGCAGCGGCCGCTCCTGGGGACAGGCTGCACTGAATACACTTGTCAGATGCGGCAGATTGCTGGTAGAGGCAGCTCGGCGGATGGAGATAAAAGGACGCCTCATACATTTTCTCTGCACTTCACGCGATATAGATTTATATTTATTTTCACAGAGCTGTAGCGAGAAGAACAAATACAGCCAATTACTCTGCCCGGGCGCCGGAAGAGAAAATCTCAACAAGCTGCTCGCGGTGAAAGAATGACGACAGATCTAACCGAGACAGCGGGGGCGGCACATGCGGAGGGGATCCACAGGCTGATTAACCCCCTCCAATCCAATATTATGATCACCCCCTCCCTAATGTAGCAACAGCAGTAGTGTGCACACAGCTCTGGGTGTCAGTGGGCTGTGGAGTCACACACACACACACACACACACACACACACACACACACACACACACACACACACACACACACACACACTTGCCCTTTGTTGTTTGGGAATGTTTGGGAATGCCTCCACAGCAATTAAGGAAAAAGAACACAGGCCTAGCTAATGCTTTCCCTACCTATCTGCAGCAAGGCTGACCCTGCTCTAACTAACAGTCAGCAGCCAGCAGAGAAATAATCCAATATGGCCACCGCAACTGCTTTTTGATAGGGGGGTGGGGGGTTCAGGATGGGGTTTTAGCTGATTGGCTGCCATGTGTCTGCTGACTGTGTGGTAAGGGGTCAAAGTTTAGCTCAGTGATGATGTATAGGGGGCAAAATCAAACACCCCAAAGGTTCGCTGTTCACCGTAAATGCGAACAGCG
The DNA here is from genome assembly GCF_040937935.1 of Hyperolius riggenbachi. Taxonomy (NCBI): domain Eukaryota; kingdom Metazoa; phylum Chordata; class Amphibia; order Anura; family Hyperoliidae; genus Hyperolius; species Hyperolius riggenbachi. Next base: position 57,448,712 of record NC_090650.1, read on the forward strand.
GATGTTCGCAGAATACTGCTCGCTGGCAAACTGTTCGGGCCATCTCTAGTTATCAGTTAAGGGGTTTGTTAAGTGAAAGTAAGGTGGCCAATCCCTGGGGCTTCTTCCAGCCCAAGTCCTCCTGGTCCCTTAGCATCATTTTGTGCTGCTCCGTTTACCGGCTGTCCTCCTCCGTAAGCTCGTCGACTCTGCCAGTCAGGGGCACTGTGCATGCGCAGTCTGTGCACCTCCTCGATCGTGCTTCCGTAGCTGGGAGAGTTCTGCACATGTACAAGGGCAAGGGCAGATGGAGAAGGTGCATAACAGCAGCTAAATGGAACAGCGCAGAATGACGATGAGGGTCCAGGAGTACTGTAGGGGGTTGGAAGAAGCCCCAGGTAAGTAACTGGCCATATTAAATTCATTTAAAATTTCCTTTAAGCTACACCCTGGCAAGACTGGAGAAAAACTGGCATGTGCATAACTCAATTCTTAACCCTTACAATTAGAAAAAGAAACAGTCCTGATCTGTGCAGGAATGTCACTGTACGAGCACATGTTTATCTTATGTTACTACAGCTACCCTATAATCCTGTATGGATAGGTGCACAGCTGCAACATCCACAAAAACTGTTTTACATTGAATATTTTTAATTTATACTCAGCATTATTTACCTCATTCAGTTTTGGGTTTAAAGTGGACCTGAACTCTTGCACAGGACAGCAGGATAAACAGAGAAATGCACCCTGTATGTATTTCGAGAGTTTAGTCTGTCTAATTCCCCCTAATCTGTGACTAATCGCAAGTTGGAATCTGATCTCTTCAGCTATGTCAGCCAGGAATCTCCTCTGCCATGGCAAAGCAGCTAATCAGTAAACACAGGATGTCAACCCTATGTCTGCTTCCATGAAAACAGAATGCAGACACACTGCAGATTTATTGCAGGATTTGTATTAGCTATAACAAAGTAATGTTTTTCTTTAAATGTTATTAATGCTGTTGCTTATCTTTTAGAGCAAAGAGGAAGTTTTGAGTTCAGGTCCGCTATAAAGGGGAACTGAAGCAAGAGGTATACAGAGGCTGCCATATTTATTTCCTTTTAATCAATACCAGTTGCCTGGCAGCCCCGCTGGTCTATTTCTCTGCAGTAGTATCTGAATAACACCAGAAACAAGCATGCAGCTAGTCTTGTCAGATCTGACTTTAAAGTCTGAAACACCTGATCTGCTGCATGCTTGTTCAGGGGCTGTGGCTAATGGTATTAAAGGGAACCTAAACTGAGAGGGATATGGATATTTCCTTTTAAACAATGCCAGTTGCCTGGCCGTCCTGCTGATCTCTGTGTCTGCAGTAGTGGCTGAATCACACCCTGAAACAAGCATGCAGCTAATCCAGTCTGACTTCAGTCAGAGCGCCTGATCTGCATGCTTGTTCAGGGGTTGTGGCTGATGGCATTAGCGACACAGGATCAGCAGGAGAGTCAGGCAACTGGTATTATTTTAAAAGGAAAAATCTATAGCCTTCTCAGTTTAGGTTCCCTTTAAAGGCAGAGGATCAGCAGGGCTGCCAGGCAACTGGTATTGCTTAAAAGGAAATAAACATGGCAGCCTCCATATACCTCTCTCTTCAGTTTCCCTTTAACTGGGCTTTAATGCGTCATTATCTGGGGTGACACTGAAGTTAATGTTACAGAGTGCATGACCCGAACCCTTCATATCGATGTGTCTGAACACTGCAGATCCTCACCCAGCACTCCAATTACATCCTTAGCAGGATGACATTGTCTTTCACCTGGCAAGGACTATTCTCTGCATGTTTACCCAAGAGAAATCACAAACCCTTCTGCAAATAGCAGCCTGATAACACAACACAGCGTCCTTCATTCCTAGCTGTGCTATTTCCCCAACGCTGCGCTGTAAAAAGAATGCCGACTCTGGCAGCCGCAACACAACCCGATAATGAACATATACGGATTGTATTACCGCATTGTGGGGCGTTATTACATACACCTGCAATGACTCAACCTCTGAGACGCAGCAATGCGCACACCGATTATATACTCTGCCCCAGGATCAGTTACCACCATACATCATCATATTCTACATCTCAGCCCAACCGTATCAGCCCCATCTAAATTACTTTCATTGCTTACCAGAAGCAATGAGCGAAGATTAGCTGGAATCTAATGCAAAGCAGCACACATAGGAGCGCAGGATGAATGCATTACTGTATAGCACAGTGGCGTCGTGGTTAGCGCTCTTGCCTTGCAGCGCTGTGTCCCCGGTTCAGATCCCAGCCAGGTCAACATCTGCAAGGAGTTTGTATGTTCTCCCCTTGTCTGCGTGGGTTTCCTCTGGGCGCTCCGGTTTCCTCCCACATCCCAAAAACATACAGATAAGTTAATTGGCTTCCCCCTAAAATTGTCCCTAAACTACGATACATACACCACACGATACATACAATGGACATATGACTATGGTAGGGACTAGATTGTGAGCCCCTCTGAGGGACAGTTAGTGACAAGACAATATACTCTGTACAGCGATGCATAATATGTCGGCGCTATATAAATACTTAAAATAAATAAATAGCAAACCTGACACAAAGTGAGCCAGGAGAAAAGTTGTGATTTGGTGAAGAACGCTCATAGCCAAGGGTTACCGCAGCTCAACACTGCATGTGAATGCCTGAAAGCATCCAGTAGTTCCAGAGATAGGAGCTACTGAAATCTGCTGAAAGTGAAAGTAACACCAGCTGTGCTCTTAAAGGACAACTGAAGTGAAAGGGATATGGAGGCTGCCATATTTATTTCCTTTTAACCACTTAACGACCGCCTAACGCGATAGGCGGCGGCAGGTCGGAAGTGGTTTTGCATGCTTTCCATGTCAGTTCACGGACGGTGTCTCCGTGAACAGCCTGCGAGCCTCCGTACAGCAGATCGGCGATCCCTGGCTTCTGATTGGCCGGGGATCGCCGGCACCTGATAGGCTGAAGCCTATCAGAGGCGGCGCAGGACGGATCGCCGTTCTGTGCCGCCCAGGGGAAGGAGGGAAAGGGAGCGCGGCGGAAAATCGCTGCGGAGGGGGGCTTTGAGGAACCCCCCACTCGGCCACACAGAGCGGCGGTGATCAGACCCCCCCAGCAGGTCATCCCCCTAGTGGGGAAAGAAGGGGGGAAATATGATCACCCTGCGTGCCTCCTGATCTGTGCTGTGGGCTGGAGAGCCCACGCAGCACAGATCACCTGAAAATGCCCTTGTCCTTAATTGGTACCAGTTACCTGGCTATCCTGCTGATCCCCTGCCTCTAATGCTTTCAGCCATAAACCCTGAACAAGCATGTAGCAGATCAGGTGTTTTTGACATTATTGTCAGATCTGACAAGATTAGCTGCATGCTTGTTTCTGGTGTTATTCAGACACTGCTGCAGCCAAATAGATCAACAGGGCTGCCGGGCAACTGGTATTTTTTAATAGGAAATAAATATGGCTGCCTCCATGTTCTTCTTACTTAAAGGACAACCAAGGTGACATGTGACATGATTAGACAGACATGGGTATGTACAGTGCCAAGCACACAAATAACTAGGCTGTGTTCCTTGTTTTTCCTTTCTCTGCCTAAAAGAGTTAAAAAGCAGGTATGCAAGTGACAGTTTCTGTACGGGTCGGGACCAGGTCAGACTATAGCATTACCCCCATTCATGCCCCAATTTACATCTCAGGAGCCCATAGGTGCAGATGTCCTGGCACCCTAGATATCACCTTCCATGAACGTACAAACCCCGCCAAATTGCACCACAAGTGTGCTGGCTGTCCCAGCCATCACTTCTCCCTTAGTTCCCTTACCTGTCATAGTTAGCTACAGGTGCCCCTTAGTATTAGGTATCTGCAAGTGCCCTTTAGTATTAGGTAGCCAGAAGTACCCTCAATATTAAGTAGCTTGTGGTGCTACCAGCTGAAGGGAGATCTGGTCAGTGGAATGCCAAGAGCCAGGTGAGTAACCTCTCATTTACACTCTGCTCAGGACTCTGAATAGGGAAGAAGGGAGGCACCCGCTCTCAGTCATCAGGCGCCTGTAGGCATATGCCTATAGTGCCTTGTGGTAAATCCAGCCCTGCCCCCACTGAATAGTAATTACAACCATAAAATTATTTCTTGTCAGTAAGTGGCTTCTGAGAGCAGGAAAGAGATAAAAAGGGTCAATAATTCATAGATTTGAGCTCTAGCATACTTCAATGAAGGTGTCATTGAGCAGAGACAATGAAACCATAAAAAACTTAAAAACTAGATTTAAATATAAAATAAAACTGTGGAATATCTAAAAAAAAAAGTCATTTTTAGGAGGAGGAGGATAGATACAATAGTTTTTCTCATCAGTTTATTTTCACTTCGGATGTCCTTTAACCATTTACGCCGCCCGGACGTGAAGTTAACGTCCGGGCGGCTGCTGTGCTGCGCTCCGGCGCACACTCCCCCGGGAGCGCCCCCGTTGTGTCCCCCGGTAGCCCTGGGATCAGTGAACGGGAACATGGTTCCCGATCACCGATCCCTGTCCCCCGCAGAAAAACCGAAGCGCTCAAACATGAGGCTTTAGTTCTTCTGCCCGGAAAAATTTACGCATCCCCCTTGTACTTCCGCTTAGCGAGAAGTACAAGGAGGGAAAACAAAAATGAAGGTGGCCATCTTGTGGCCAAATAGTAAAACTACATCTACACATTTTTTTACATTACAATTTACACATTCAACAACATTAAAAATGAACTGATTATGTCCCACACCAAAATATTACCCAAATAAATTTTATAATGAAAAAAAAAAAATACGACAAATAGTTACCTAAGGATCTGAACTTTTTAAATATGCATTTGAAGGGGGTATACTACAAACATTTTTTTAAATTATAAGCTTGTAAAAAGTGATGGACGCAACACGGAAACAATGCACCCCTATTTCCAAATAAAATATTGGCGCCATACATTGTGATAGGGACAAAATTTAAATGGTGTAATAACCGAGACATACGAGCAAATAAAATACATAGGTTTTAATTATGGTAGCGTGGATTATTTTAAAGCTATAATGGCCGAAAACTGAGAAATAATGGAGGTTTTCCATTTTATTCCTGTTAATCCTGTTAAAATGCATTTATAAATAAATAATTCTTAGCAAAATGTACCACCCAAAGAAAGCCTAATTAGTGGCGGAAAAAATAAGATATAGATCAATAAATTGTGATAAGTAGTGATAAAGTTATTAGCGAATGAATGGGAGGTGAAAATTGCTCTGATGCATAAGGTGAAAAATCCCCGCGGGCTGAAATGGTTAAGCTTCCATATTGGCTTAAACAACCCACCTTAAAGCATAGTTGTAGCAGATTTTAAAACAAAATTAGATACTCACCTCAGTAGTAGGAAGCCTCTGGAAGCAGGGATGTTGAACTCCTCAGGTGCTGAGGTCCTCATGCACTTGAAGAACTACCAAAAGGTAATCACGGGGAAAAAAATCATCCTTTCTATCACAAGAGATTGCAAATGCAGTTAACAAACCAGCCCAACTATTCCGCACAGTGGAAAAACTCTGCAACCCGGCATGTCAAAAACTTAATATCGAGTCTTCAAAGGACCTCTGTGACCAATTTGCCCATTTCTTCACAGACAAAGTCTCCGCTATAAGGTCCGCCATCCAACTTACAGCATCTGAGCCTAATATAGCGCCGAAGACCATTAGCAGAGACAACGTAACACCTTGGTCAAACTTTAAAGAAATTGATGAAGAAGTCACATCAAGCATCCTCCTTCACCTCCACCTAACTACCTGTGACCTGGATCCTGGCCCAACACAGTTCATGTTGAACTGCCCCGACCTGTTTGTACCGGTATTCCTCAAAATTGTTAACTGTTCCTTACAATCAGGGATATTTCCTGCTTTACTGAAGGAAGCAATCATCAGGCCTCTCCTCAAAAAACCCTCCCTGGACCCAGATGCAATGACCAGCTACAGACCTGTCTCTAACCTCCCCTTTCTGGGCAAGCTAATTGAAAAAGCTGTTTACCTCCAGCTAGAAGCCAAAATCCTATAAAACAACAGTTATGACCCATTCCAGTCTGGCTTCAGGAAACACCACAGCACTGAAACTGCCCTCATCCAAATATGCAACCACCTGCTCATGGCAAGAGACAGAGGAGAGTGCTCGATCCTCATACTGCTAGACCTTTCTGCAGCCTTTGATACAGTTGACCATTAAATCTTGATCAACAGGCTACAGGAATACTGCGGCATTGATGGCATAGTTCTTCAGTGGTTCCAATCCTTCTTGAGTGGCAGAACCCACAAAGTGTCTATGGGGTGGACAGGAAGGTCCACCCCTGTATCACTTAAGTATGGGGTGCCCCAGGGCTCAATCCTCTCTCCCCTGCTTTTCACAATTTACATGTTACCGCTTGGAAAACTAATCCAAAAACATGGCCTGACATACCACTGCTATGCAGATGACACCCAACTATATCTTTCCTTCAAGCCTGGTGTGACAGACCCAACTCTAACTATAAACGCCTGCTTACGAGAACTATAGCAATGGATGAATGACAACTGGCTGAAACTAAATGCAGACAAAACTGAAGTCCTTCTGATTGGAGGGCAGAGCATAACAAAACAACTTAACTTGCAGTCTTCATCACTGGGATAGGAGGCACGGATCTACGCAGCTCTGATCATGTGCGTAGCCTGGGAGTTCTAATTGATGGGAATTTAAACTTCAGAACTCAAATCTCTGCTGTGGAGAAATCATCCTATTTTCACCTGAAGAACATTGCAAAAATCAAGCACCTCATCGCCCCAGAAGATCTGCCAACCTTAGTCCATGCCTTCATCACATCCCGACTGGACTACTGTAATGCTCTCTACACTGGCCTTCCAAAAAAGGTCTTGTACCGCCTACAGCTGATACAGAATACTGCTGCCAGACTGCTAACCAACCAACCCCGTCACTGCCACATAACGCCAGTCCTGCACTCCCTTCACTGGCTACCTATAGAATGGATGGTCCTATTCAAGATCGGCCTACTGACATTTAAATCCCTGAATAATCTGGGCCCTGGATACATGAAAGATATGTTGCAGCTGCGTAGCAATCCCCGCATTCTCAGATCCACAGGTTCTAATAATCTAGTCATACCCAGAGTCCACTTGGAAACTTTTGGTCCCAGAGCCTTCTGTCATGCTGCCCCTACGTTTTGTAACTCGCTACCTCAACAGATCAGGACAGCTCCATCCCTGGACGTGTTTAAATGCAGACTGAAAACCCACCTGTTCAGTTTGGCATTTGCAGAACTATAACTTTGGTTGTGTGAATACTTCATCCTTCTACCAATTACTGAATCTAAGAGAGCCTAAGCGCTTTGAGTCCTATGGGAGAAAAGCGCTATAGAAATGTTATTGTATTGTATATTTGGCACAGCTCAAATTAATTGATAGTTCTGAATCGGGAAAGGTGTTGTTCATCAAGTAGAACACATATCTCAGTCCATCCTAAAGACTGGCATGGATAGGGTCCTCGAGGACCTGTGGTTTGGAGGCTTCCCCAATCTTCCTGCAGCCCACTGTTGCAGCGCTGGGTCCCTTTAGGTATGTTCAACAAGAGCTTATCCAATATATGCTCTCGTGGCGAGCGCATCCATACTGGGCATGCATGTGTACAGTCCGCACATGCCCAGAAGAATGAAACCACTCATGCACGGCTTTTTCCTCCATGCATGAGTGGCTTTGTTCTACTGGACATCTGAGTGGATTGCACGTGTGCATGCCCAGTACAGATGCACTGTTATGTGGATGGGAGCATGGCCAAAAGAAGGAGTGTCCTGGACCATCCAGAGGCCTCCCACTACTTAACCACTTGCCGACCGCACGCTTATACCGTGCGTCGGCAAAGTGGCAGCTGCAGGACCAGCGACGCAGTACTGCGTCGCCAGCTGCAGGCTGATTAATCAGGAAGCAGCCGCTCGCGCGAGCGGCTGCTTTCTGTCAATTCACGGCGGGGGGCTCCGTGAATAGCCTGCGGGCCGCCGATGGCGGCTCGCAGGCTAAATGTAAACACAAGCGGAAATAATCCGCTTTGTTTACATTGTACGGCGCTGCTGCGCAGCAGCGCTGTAAGGCAGATCGGCGATCCCCGGCCAATCAGCGGCCGGGGATCGCCGCCATGTGACAGGGGACGTCCTGTCACTGGCTGCACAGGACGGAAAGCGTCCTGTGCAGCCCGGATCACCGGGGAGGGGACAGGTAGGAGAGGGAGGGGGGAATTTCGCCGCGGAGGGGGGCTTTGAGGTGCCCCCCCGCAATATGCCTGCAGGCAGGAGCGATCAGACCCCCCCTGCACATCATCCCCATAGGGGGGAGGAAAGGGGGGCGATCTGATCGCTCTGCGTGCCCACTGATCTGTGCTGGGGGCTGCAGAGCCCACCCAGCACAGATCCCATCAAACAGCGCTGGTCCTTAAGGGGGGGGGGGTAAAGGGTGGGTCCTCAAGTGGTTAAGTAAGTGTCTAATTTTAAAAAAAAATCCTCACAGGTTTGGTTTAAGGACTTAAAGAGGAACTCCAGTGAAAATAATGTAATAAAAAGTGCTTCATTTGTACAATAATTATGTATAAATGATTTAGTCAGTGTTTGCCCATTGTAAAATCTTTCCTTTCCCTGATTTACATTCTGACATTTATCACATGGTGACATTTTTACTGCTGGCAGGTGAGGTCAGTGGAAGGAGATGCTGCTTGCTTTTTTTTGGCAGTTGGAAACAGCTGTCATTTCCCACAATGAAACAAGGATCCCACAGTGTGATGCCAGGACCTTGGTGTTTGTGGGGAGGGGGGGGGGGGTTCACCACAATATCAGCCATACAGGGCCCCCTGATGATCTATTTGAGAAAGGGAATAGATTTCTCATGCAAAAAAACGGGGTATCAGCTACTGATTGGGATGAAGTTCCATTCTTGGTTACGGCTTCTCTTTAACCAAGGTGAATTTTTATAAGAAAAGTCAAAGCTTTGCATTTTCACAAGCAGTTTTCACTCCAGGCAACCACAGATTCATATTCAGCTTGCATTGCCCATGTTTGTACGTTGGAACTGATGGGTGGTGTCCCATCTTCTGAAGAGGTAAGAGAACACCTCTCCTTTTTATGATTTTATGCCAACAGAAAACTATTATTTAATGATCTGGGTGCCTCTATCCACACAAACTTCCAGGTAACTAAAAAAGTAACGCAACACAGTAAACTGGAGTGTAGCTCTCTACCTTGGTGTACAGAAAATTTCCAAATATCTATGTTCCTGCATGGTTAGTTTGCTATACAGAGCAAATTAATTGCTACGGAAATCGCTCCACTTTTAAGTGGCAAGTGTTTTTGAGAGCATTTTGCAAGTGGGTCCCCGGCCTTATAGCTTTTCCTATTAGTAGAACTACACTCTTGTGCTATACAAAAATAGTAAGATAATAGAGACCCAGAAAAGGAGTTTCATTTTAAGCCTGTCTGGTCTTTTGAATTCACCACTGAATTTATTCGTATTGATGATTTTCATTAGCCTCAGATTCCCATGAAAGTACCGGAGCATAAATTCTGTGTGTCTCCGGGTGGCTTTTGTAACCTGACAAAATATTCCAGTAGAAAGAAGTCTTTTTTTTTTTTTTTTTTTTAGAGAAAAACGCAGCAAAGGCTCTTTGAAGGCAATCTCAATGTGATCTCAGCACTTTGCTTGGGCCTTGCATGGTAATTTCAATGTGTATTACTGTGATCTGAACAAAAGAGGTTATCAATTACTTCAGAGATCACTTCCAAAACTTTATTTTCTTTAATATTTCAGCAGGATTTGAGTTGAGAGGTAACTAAATCTTGAAAGCTTCTACTGTACATCATTTTTATCCTTTAAAGGGTCTTTCAACCCAATTTGAGGTTTTGATTTAGGACAGGTGCCAGGAAAGGAGTCGTAACTTATTTGGCAGTTTTACTGCCGTCTCTAAACTGGAAAAATGACCCCTCACTTTCTGCTCCCGGAAGCTCCATAGCCTCAAAAAAGAGCGTTTAGATTTTTGGGACAGGAGGGGAGCGCGGTCTCAAGCATTATTCGACTTTAAAGTGTACACAAGGTGAACCTCAGGTAAAAAAAATCAATAAAAAAAAAAAAATCACATACCTAAGAAGTGGGAGACCTCTAGATGTGTACAAGAGAATTAGTCACCAGGAGACTTTGGCACAGGATACAGCTGATATATGGCTTATCCTGCTCCTGCAGTGAGTCCCGGCAGCGTTTATTACTATTCCGCCTCCAGGTCTACGTGGATGGTGGGGAATTATGTCATTTGTCTTCCAGCTATTGCTGGCGGACGATCTACAATGTTTAAAAAGTAACTTCAGCTCCGTCTTCTGACTACGCCGAAGTTACTCACTGTTCACCGCTATAGCCGTAATTCCTATCATGGTCTACGGTGGCGCCGGCTGCGCCCAAATCTCCTGCGCTATAATCCACATGCTCTCTCTGGATCTTGTAGAGTGTTTCTATGCCGTCCTCTGCTGCTGCTCGCAAAGTTCAGGGCTGTGCTCCTCAGGAACAAGCACAGCTGTAGAGGGCCTATGTAAATATGGCCCAACCTGCGCAGTAAGTTGGAGCCGCTATCGCGCAGGAAGCCTCCACAATATCCAAAAGCTCCCCTCTTCTTCTATATGCGTTTTCTTACCCAAGGTGTGCCTTAGGTTTTCTTTAGGGCCATTTTCCACTAGCTGCGAATCTGCAACGTTTCCATTGCATTTTGAAAGATGCGTTTTCCTTCCCTTGAATGGGAATCAGGGCTGTGGAGTCGGAGTAATTCTTGGTTACCTAGAGTTGGAAGTTTCATAAACCGGAGTTGGTTGGTTGGTTGGTTGGTTGGTTGGATGATTTTTTTACCGACTCTACAGCCCTGATGAGAATCGCTGCAAAATTTTGAGAGAGCATAGTAAAATTGAGTGGGGTGATTTTGCCAGGATTCTCATTCAAGTGAACTACAATGCGTTTTTTAAAACTCAAACACAACGGTAAGGCTGAGGATTTGCAGCTAGTGGAAAAGGGCCATTCCTTAGAAGATCCCAGTGCAGGAACATCGGGAAGCCTCTAGACCATCTGGAGGCTTCCACCTAACTTTTTTTCAGCGGGAGAGACTACAGGTACCCTCTGAAGTAAACCTACCACACATTGGCATCAGACTCTATGCTGCCTGAGGCAAACTTGTGAGGATCTGCTGATAACAGGTGCTCATAAAACCTACATTACACGTCACATGACAAAGCTGCTGTCACATGAAAAAGCTGAAACCTAAAGCCTTTGTTAATTAACCACTTTAACAGCAAGGGGAGGGCATCTGTTACTAGAGGTGCTAATGTCAATAAACATGATGTAAAAATTAAGTTAATGTTATGGAAAATTATACAGCTTGAAGTTCAATCACCAGCTAACACATAAAATTTCCATCACCTCAAAATCATTGACTCTTCTACCCATTACCAGCAATGAGCCCATGCAGGATACACATTCAGCCTCTGTGGTCTCCTTCAAGCTTGGGATTTACATCTCGAGAGCCGATAACCACCAAACAATCCAGCACATTAAACTCCACCCACCACTACACACCACATTCTAGGCCCCACCCCTCACACAGCTAGTATACTGGACACACCTGTCCATATGTGTGTGTTTTTTTTCTGTATTAACCACTTAAGCTCTCAGTCGTTTTCACTTTATGCATCCGAGCAATGTTCACCTCCCATTCATTAGCCTATAACTTTATCACTACTTATCACAATGAACTGATCTATATCTTGTTTTTACCGCCACCAATTAGGCTTTCTTTGGGGGGTACATTTTGCTAAGAGCTACCTTACTGTAAATGCATTTTAACAGTAAGAATAAGAAAAAAAAAAACTGAAAAAATTCATTTCTTCTCAGTTTTCGGCCATTATAGTTTTAAAACAATACATGCCTCCATAATTAAAACCCACGTATTGTATTTGCCCATTTGTCACGGTTATTTCACCGTTTAATTTATGTCCCTATCACAATGTATGGCGACAATATTTTATTTGGAAATAAAAGAGCATTTTTTTCCGTTTTGCATCCATCACTATTTACAAGCTTATTAAAAAAAAAAAAAAAATATATGGAAATATTTCGTCTTTACATAGATATTTAAAAATTTTAGACCCTTAGGTAAATATTTGTGTTTTTTTAATAGTAATGTTTTTGTTTTTTTTATTAAACATTTTATGTGGGGATTTTTGGGAGGGTGGGATATAAATAGTGTTTTATTTGGGGTAATATTTGTGTATTGTAATTTTTTTTACTTTTAGATGTAGTTTTACTTTTTGGCCACAAGATGGCAATCTTGAGTTTGTTTACATGACGTCACTCTAAGCGTACAATGTACGCTTAGAGGGACATAGAGTCAGTAAAAGCGTAGCTTCCGAGAGAAGCTATCGCTTTTTCTGGGGGGGGAGAGGAATCAGTGATCGGGCACCATAGCCCGATACATTGATTCCTGGGCTAACGAATCCGCGGCCGGGAGTGCGCGTGCACGCGCGCGACCGGCCGCGGGAGTGCGCATGTCCTCCTTGACGTTTTTATACGTCAAGGAGGACAAAGTGGTTAAAATACATTATGTCTCATTCAATTACCAATTCATTATTTATTTACAGTATATGGACAACTAATAAACTGCATCTGCAAAATATAAAATATTTTACCCCAGGAGGAGCTATTATAAGAGTGACACTTCTAGGCAAAACTTATGGTGCCTAATGTGAGAGACCAGTGCCAGCCAGGGCTGTGGAGTCGGTACAAAAAACATCCAACTCCTCAAGTTATCAAACCACTGACTCAGACACCAGGTACCCAAAATTGCTCCAACTCCACAAACCTGTGCCCTAATACTTACCAGGGCTGTGGAGTTGGAACAAAAATCATCCGACTCAGACTTCTCAGTTTATGAAACCACTGACTCCCACTCCAACTCCATGTACCCAAAATTTCTCCAGCCCCACAGCCCTAGTACCAGCTTATAAATCCTGGAGAACAAAGAACAAAATAAGTGATGCAGCAAACCTGGAATGGATTATGTGAAAAAAAAAAAACAAAAAAAAAAAGTCTTCAAAATGTTTGCAATACAGAATATTGTCAGGATTGTTGAAGAGGAACTCCAATAAAAATAATGTAATAAAAAGTGCTTAATTTTTACAATAATTATGTGTAAATGATTCAGTCACTGTTTGCCCATTGTAAAATCTTTCCTCTCCCTGATTTACAGTCTAACATTTATCACATGGCGACATTTTTACTACTGGTAAGTGATGTCAGTGGAAGGAGATGCTGCTTGCTTTTTTGGCAGTTGGAAACAGCTGTAAACAGCTGTTATTTCCCACAATGCAACAAGGCTCACAGACAGGAAACTGCTAGGATCATGATCCTCACAGTCTCCTGTGGGAGGGGCTTCACCACAATATCAGCCATACAGCGCCCCCTGATGATCCATTCGAGAAAAAGAAAACATTTCTCATTGGAAAGGGGCTATCAGCTACTGATTGGGAAGAGGTTCAATTCTTGGTTACAGTTTCTCTTCAAAAGGTTAGTGCTGTTTAAGTCAGATGTGCACACCCACAGGAAGGACTTCTCTAATATTAATAGTAACCCTCCTTATCAGAGTAAACATGTGCTGCAGGATTTTGGCCGCAGAGTTTTTTGTTCCAGCTCCCCGCCAGCCCAGTCCATAAATGACTCCTGGAAACTGACAACCTTGTCTGTATGCCAGTCTGTGTGAGGCTACATTCACAGTGGGGTATTGGCTTCTTCATTCTGCAGATGCACGATTTTTCCCAGATGCCATCATTTGCTCAGATTTGTACAACCCAATTGTACAGAAAACCATGCAGTATTTGGAGAAAATAAATGTAAAATGGTTCTTAATTGGAATAAAGAATTTAGACAATCGCAAGATTCGATTTTATGATCCAATTTGAAGAGAGAAAGAGCCCTAATCCACCAGTTTATGGACACAATCGATAATTTCTGTCCGATTCTGCAAATCTGATTGACTGCATCTGAGGAAAATATTGTGCTATAAATGAGCACCTTAAAGAGGAACTTTAACCTCGGATTGAACTTTATCCCAATCAGTAGCGGATTCCCCCTTTCCCGCAAGAAATCTTTAGTTTTTCGCTAATAGATCATCAGGGACGTCTGTATGGCAGATATATTGGTAAAACCCGTCCCACAGTGTGATGTTATGACCATGATCCTGACAGTTTGCTGTGTGTGAACCTCGTTGCATTGTGGGAAATAAAAGCTTTTCTCAACTGCCAAGCAAGCAGCATCTCCCTCTGTGCACAGAACTCTCAGTAACAAACATTCTGTACAGATCATATGGCAGAACTAAAGATGTCACCACCAGTGATAACATTTCAGAATGTAAATCAGGGAGAGAAAAGATTTTACATGGGTCAACATTGACTACATAATTTATAAGTGAATGTTGTAATAATAAGAAATTTTATTCATAACGTCAATTTCACTACAGTTCCTCTTTAAAGACCCACTGTCGCAAAAAATTTTAACCACTTTACCCCCCCGCGGTACGAATTTCTCCGTCCCTTTTTCCCCCCTTAAAAAACCAAGGGACGGAGAAATCCATACCTCCTGCGCTACCGCCGCTGTCCGCGCTCCCACCGCTCGTGCGCACGCTCTGGTGCTCGTGCACGCCGCCCGCTCGCCCGGAGATCAATGAACAGGAAAATCCATTCCCGTTCGTTGATCTAAGCCCCCGCAATGATCTGCTGCTTCTATGAGAAACAGTGCGATCATTGTGATTTTCCCAGCCTCGTAGTGCTTCCTGTAAGCGTCCTTCCGGACGCCTACAGGTCGCATGAACACAAATAGTAAAACTACACCCTAATGCATTTTACATATACAAATACATTAGTTTTACACAATAAATTAACTCATTACCTCCCACATTACCCAATTTTTTTTTTGTAATAAAAAAAAAAAAAAGAAAAAAAGAAAAAAAAACATAAATAGTTACCTTAGGGACTGAACTTTTTAAATATTTATGTCAAGAGGGTATAACACTGTTACTTTATAAACTACGGGCTTGTAATTAGGGATGGATGCAAAACTGAAAAAAATGCACCTTTATTTCCAAATAAAATATTGGCGCCAAACATTGTGATAGGGACATAATTTCAACGGTTTTATAACCGGGACAAATGGGCAAATACATTTCATGGGTTTTAATTACAGTAGCATGCATTATTTAAAAACTATAATGGCTGAAAACTGTATAATAATTTTTTCCCACATTTTTTCCTATTTTCCCATTAAAACACATTTAGAATAAAATAATTCTTGGCATAATGTCCCACCTAAAGAAAGCCTAATTGGTGGCGAAAAAAAAACAAGACATAGTTCATTTCATTGCGATAAGTAATAATAAAGTTATAGACGAATGAATGGAAGGAGCGCTGAAAGGTGAAAATTGCTCTGGTGTTCAAGGGGTAAAACCCCTCAGTGGTAAAGTGGTTAATATTTAAAATATATGTAAATATATACAGATAAGAAGCACGTTTCATCCAGAGTAAAATGGGCCATAAATTATTTTTCTCCTATGCTGCTGTCACTTACAGTAGGTAGTAGAAATCTGACAGAACTGACAGGTTTTGGACTAGCCCATCTCCTCATCGGGGATTCTCAGGGTTTTCTTTATTTTCAGACGCACATAGTGAATGGCAGTTGCTCCATCTAACTGCCAAAAAAGCGTGTAGCGGGCATGGAGGCTGGTCAGCATCTTTATATAAATCTTTTTCAAGGAGTGTTTTTATAAAAACAAATGCCATGTTGAGAATCCCCTATGGAGAGGTGGACTAGCTCAAAATCTGTCAGTAATGTCAGACTTCTACTACCTACTGTAAGTGACAGCAACATACGAGAAAAGTAGTTTATGGCTCATTTTACTCTGGAAGAAACATGCTTGTCATTTGTATGTATTTACATATACAGTATATTAAATTTTAAGATGTTTGCAGTGGTCCTTTGAAGGGAAACCGTAACCAAAAATTGAATTTCATCCCAATCAGTAGCTGATACCCCCTTTCCCATGAAAAAGCTTTACCTTTTCTCAAATGGATCATCAGGGGGGTCCGTATAACTAATATATTGGTGAAACACCTTCCACAGTGTGATGTCAGGACCAAGGTTTCATGTCTGTAAACCTCATTGCATTGTGGGAAATAACAGCTGTTTACAGCAGTTTCAAACTGCCAAAAATGCAAGCAACAGCTAGTTCTACTGACTTCACCTGCCAGCAGTAAAAATGTCACCATGTGGTAAATGTCAGAATGTAAATCAGAGAGAGGAAAGATTTTACAATGGGCAGACACTGACTAAATCATTTATACATATTTATTGTAAAAATGTAGCACTTTTTTATTACATTATTTTCACTGGAGTTCCTCTTTAAGGGATGAGTGGTTTCAGTTGAAACCAGTCACATCCTTCCCTACATACTACAACTACATCGCTGCAGGGGGCGGGGCTCTGATGAAGAGTGGAGGAGGGAACTGTACATTTAGGTTTTTCTTTTGTTTCCCCTTTTCACAAAAATTATTTCTTGAAATAATTTTGCATGTAATAAATTATTATGATCTGCAAAATACAGGCTAAATATGTGTAGCTAAACTGGTGCTCAATCCACCACCGACAGTTTTCCTTCAGCTTTGCAGCTGCACGCCTCAAATCACAAGTCATTATAGAGATGTCAAATATAAATAGAGATCCGACGCTATTCTTACACTTCTGTAATTATGTTACAATCTCATTATGTAAGCTTAATCACTTTCACATTTAAATTCAATAAAATGCAAATCTTATCTGTCTCCCATCAAACAAAAAAAAAAAATCTTCACATGCTAACACTTCCCTTTAATTATGAAACAGCTAAAGTACAATAGAGGCACTGTGACATAGAAGTTACATATGGACTTCCTGGCTGGGCAGGAAGTGATGTAAATACTTTCCCATGAGGAAACAACATTGCTAAAAAACCCAATGATCACCACAACACAACATTATCCATAGAGTGATTTTAAAGACCGATGTGGTTTGAAATGAGTGGCTGAGGGAGATGTCAGTTTACATACAAGGGTTGAGCCTGCTTGAATCCACTTTCTGTGAATTTTATGTGACTTTTCAAAATGAAAAAAGTACATACATTACTGTTCAACTGCCAGTACCCACTGTTTAGCGAAGGAGGTTTGCGATACCCTACTGATAAGCCATTCCTGAAAGGAAACCTGAAGCGAGAGGGATATGGAGGCTGACATACAGTGGTGTGAAAAACTATTTGCCCCCTTCCTGATTTCTTATTCTTTTGCATGTTTGTCACACTTAAATGTTTCTGCTCATCAAAAACCGTTAACTATTAGTCAAAGATAACATAATCAAACACAAAATGCAGTTTTAAAATGAAGGTTTTGTATTATTTAGTGACGGAAAAAACTCAAAAACCTACATGGCCCTGTGTGAAAAAGAAATTGCCCCCTGAACCTAATAACTGGTTGGGCCACCCTTAGCAGCAATAACTGCAATCAAGCGTTTGCGATAACTTGCAACAAGTCTTTTACAGCGCTCTGGGGGAATTTTGGCCCACTCATCTTTGCAGAATTGTTGTAATTCAGCTTTATTTGAGGGTTTTCTAGCATGAACCACCTTTTTAAGGTCATGCCACAACATCTCAATAGGATTAAGGTCAGGACTTTGACTAGGCCACTCCAAGGTCTTTATTTTGTTTTTCTTCAGCCATTCAGAGGTGGATTTGCTGGTGTGTTTTGGGACATTGTCCTGCTGCAGCACCCAAGATCGCTTCAGCTTGAGTTGACAAACAATGACTGGACATTCTCCTTCAGGATTTTTTGGTAGACAGTAGAATTCATGGTTCCATCTATCACAGCAAGCCTTCCAGGTCCTGAAGCAACAAAACAACCCCAGACCATCACATTACCACCACCATATTTTACTGTTGGTATGATGTTCGTTTGCTGAAATGCTGTGTTACTTCTACGCCAGATGTAACGGGACACGCACCTTCCAAAAAGTTCAACTTTTGTCTCGTCGATCCACAAGGTATTTTCCCAAAAGTCTTGGCAATCATTGAGATGTTTCTTTAGCAAAATTGAGACAAGCCTTTATGTTCTTTTTGCTTAAAAGTGGTTTGCGCCTTGGATATCTGCCATGCAGGCCGTTTTTGCCCAGTCTCTTTCTTATGGTGGAGTCGTGAACACTGACCTTAATTGAGGCAAGTGAGGCCTGCAGTTCTTTAGATGTTGTCCTGGGGTCTTTTGTAGCCTCTCGGATGAGTTTTCTCTGCGCTCTTGGGGTAATTTTGGTCGGCCTGCCACTCCTGGGAAGGTTCATCACTGTTCCATGTTTTTGCCATTTGTGGATAAAGGCTCTCACTGTGGTTCGCTGGAGTCCCAAAGCTTTAGAAATGGCTTTATAACCTTTACCAGACTGATAGATTTCAATTACAGTACTTTTATTCTCATTTGTTCCTGAATTTCTTTGGATCTTGGCATGATGTCTAGCTTTTGAAGTGCTTTTGGTCTACTTCTCTGTGTCAGATAGCTCCAATTTAAGTGATTTCTTGATTGAAATAGGTGTGGCAGTGATCAGGCCTGGGGGTGACTACAGAAATTGAACTTAGGTGTGATAAACCACAGTTAAGTTATTTTTTAACAAGGGGGGCGATCACTTTTTCACACAGGGCCATGTAGATTTGGAGTTTTTTTTCTCACTAAATAATAAAAACCTTCATTGAAAACTGCATTTCAATTATGTTATCTTTGACTAATAGTTAACGAGCAAGCCTTCCAGGTCCTGAAGCAGCAAAACAACCCCAGACCATCACACTACCAACACCATATTTTACTGTTGGTATGATGTCCTTTTGCTGAAATGCTGTGCTATGTCTACGCCAGATGTAACGGGACACGCACCTTCCAAAAAGTTCAACTTTTGTCTCGTCGGTCCACAAGGTATTTTCCCAAAAGTCTTGGCAATCATTGAGATTTTTTTTAGCAAAATTGAGACGAGCCTTAATGTTTTTTGCTTAAAAGTGGTTTGCGCCTTGGATATCTGCCATGCAGGCCGTTTTTGCCCAGTCTCTTTCTTATGGTGGAGTCGTGAACACTGACCTTAATTGAGGCAAGTGAGGCCTGCAGTTCTTTAGATGTTGTCCTGGGGTCTTTTGTGGCCTCTCGGATGAGTTTTCTCTTCGCTTTTGGGGTAATTTTGGTCGGCCGGCCACTCCTGTTCCATGTTCCATGTTTTTGCCATTTGTGAATAATGGCTCACACTGTGGTTCGATGGAGTCCCAAAGCTTTAGAAATTGCTTTATAACCTTTACCAGACTGATAAATCTCAATTACAGTACTTTTATTCTCATTTGTTCCTGAATTTCTTTGGATCTTGGCATGATGTCTAGCTTTTGAGGTGCTTTTGGTCTACTTCTGTGTCAGATAGCTCCTATTTAAGTGATTTCTTGATTGAAACAGGTGTGGCAGTAATCAGGCCTAAGGGTGACTACAGACATTGAACTCAGGTGTGATAAACCACAGTTAAGTTATTTTTTTAACAAGGGGGGCAATCACTTTTTCACACAGGGCCATGTAGATTTGGAGTTTTTTTTCTCATTAAATAATAAAAACCATAATTTAAAACTACATTTTGTGTTCAATTATGTTATCTTTGACTAATAGTTAACGGTTTTTGATGAGCAGAAACATTTAAGTGTGACAAACATGCAAAAAAGAATAAGAAATCAGGAAGGGGGCAAATAGTTTTTCACACCACTGTATTTATTTCCTTTTAAACAATGCAGATTACCTGGCAGTCCTGCGGATTCTCTGCCCTTAGCTGCATGCCTATTTCAGTTGTGACATTCGACACTACTGACGAGGAAGATGTGCAGGACTGCCAGGCAACTGGTTTTGTTTAAAAGGTGGGGGTTGAGGTGTACATGTTTATATATAGGGGGAGGGAGCATGTAAGCAACAACAACAAAAAAATGAAAAGAGAGCACAGGTGCAAACTTTATGTCAACACACTACCCTCCCCCCCCCCCCCCCCCCAAACACACACATATACAAGGACTAAATGAATAGCAAAGATGACACAATTAGGTGCCAGTATCATGTAATGTCTGATAGGTCACTGTTTCTAGGCGATAGTTTAATGTCGTAACTAGGGCTAGATTTGTGGAAAGGCAACACAGGCCGGGGTCTAGGGTACCTACTGCCTAAGGGGGCAGATAGTCATAGCAGAGGGGATGCTACATGCAGAAAATGAGGCTCAAATGAAAAAAAAGTGAGGCTGCCCATCGTAGTCTGTGAGGTCCCCCAGCGTCCTCTGTGCTTCTTCCACTCCATTAGCTCGGCGAATTCGCGAAGAGTTGTGTGCAATTGTGCATGCACGGTCCCTCCACACAACCATCTCGCTCGTGCGGCCATAGCCATGAGCGTTCTGCATATGCACGGTTTTTTAAAAAAAAAATGAACTACACATGCGCAGAATGCTCACGCCGACAGGCTTGAGCAACATGGGCACTAGGAGGTAATCCACATGCGCAATTGCGCCCAACTCCTCACAAAGTCGCCAGGCAAACGGATCCGCCAGTGGACGAAAAGAGGGAACCCAAAGGAACCTTACAGACTACGGACTATGAGGGGCTGGAGGAAGCCCCAGGTAAGTTCATTTGGCAATTTTTAGGTCCTGCACCTTGCAGGTCGCCATACACACATATATTGCCACGCAATGTAGCCAACAGATCAATCCCTCTCTGATCTGAATCTGTTCAGAGAGGGATTGAAATCCCCCCCTTCCCAAACACACACACTGCACACAGATTTTTCCATGAAATCTACCGAACCACATCGTTGTACTGTTCGATACAATCTGATTGTACTTGAATCGCAGATAACTGGCAGATTCAGTCAGAGTGATCAAATCTGCCAGTAAAAATCAATTTGTGTATTGCCTGCTTTACAGCAGAAAAAGTATAAATCTTGCCTTGGTTGTTGCATCTTTCGCAGCCATCTGTTGCACATATAATGTAGATTGATTGGTTCTATAAATGCTGGAAAGTGATAGGTTTCTTTTGCTGAGATATCACTTCCTGCATCCTTCAAACCGCTGACCATTTTGACATGTAGTTTTACCTTTTTTTGTCATACTTTTATTTTCTTGTTTTATATATTTACTTCCCAGACAGAGTGACCAAAAGGAACCAATTACTGATCTTAAGATCTTTAAAAACAATATTCTTGGGCGACAACACCATCTGTAGTCTCCTGACTGGAGGAGTCCTCCCCACCCCTAAGGTTATTATTTAATTAGGCTGGCTGAATCCGTAGGAAACCTGCGCTGCTGCAATTGCCACACTGATTAGCAGACTGCGTCGCTTTGCTAAACAATTACAGCCATCTGTCAGAATCCATCTCTAATTCATTAGAAATCGCCTGATTTCTTAATGTAGCATATCTGATTATCTGCACAGCTGAGGATCCTGGGTAATTAGGCATAGAGAGCAAGACAGAAATGACCATTTAATAGAGGGATGATCAAGAAAGTGGCACAAGCTGTGCCGAATAGAATTAGCAGTGTAATAACCTATACGGACTATGGTAATAGTCGACCCCCTGCAGTGGAGGAACAGTGTTACAAGCCGGAGGGCAGCTACAGTATGTGACCTCACATAAGCACAAGGAGAGCACATCTCTGCCAGGAATATTACATTATATCACCTATTCCACACTGAGGAGATTATGTCATACAATACTCAACTTTTAACCACTTATTGACAAGCTGACTTATAAAAACGTCCTGCTAAAGCCTCTTAATGGCTTCAGGGCATTTTTATAAGTCAGACAGTGCTGCTGCTGCTGCTGCTGTGCGCGCCTCCACGCGTGCACATGCACGCTCCCGCGCGTGCAAATGAAAATAGTGCAAAAAAAAAAAAAAAAAAAACACCAGGGAAAAATACACCTTTATTTCCAAATACTATATTATCACCATACTTTGTACTAGGGACATAATTAAAATCTTGTGATAACCAGAACAAATAGGCAGATAAAATGTGTGGGTTTTATCCACAGTAGCAGTGTTTATATTAAAACTATAGAGGATGAAATTGGAGAAATAGTGTATTTTTTCATGTTTTACTTGTTTTTCACTTTAAAATGCATAGAAAATAAAGTAATTACTGAAAACAAATATGAACCCCAAAAAGCCTTGGTGGTGAAAAAACAAGATATAGATCATTTCATTGTGATTAGTAGTGATTAAGCTGTTGGCAAGTGAAAGGGATGAGCACTGAAAGGTGAAAATCGCACTTGTCCGTTAGAGTAAAAACCCCATTGGGGTGAAGTGGTTAAAGATGACATAGATTATTGCATTTATTTGTTTAGTTATTTAGTTTCCCTTAACACTTTAGCAGCCAATGTATTTAAAGAGGAGCTGTTAGGTATAGGGTCTCAGAGAAAAAAAACACATATATCAGTAGCTAAAGATTGGCTGTACTTACATTACATATGCATTTCACTGTCCACGTTTGGATTTCACAGAATTTTTATATAGTATTTGCAGAGAATGATGCTCCTGACAGCTCATGGCAGGTTCCATGTTTGTCTGTCTCCTATGAAGCCAATTGTGATGTCATATCCTCCCTACTTCCTAACGATTCCACTCACACAAAAGATCCGTAATGGACAACACTACTGTGCAGTGAATATTGATTAGCCATGTGGCTAGGAACAATAGCGGACTCATGCAATATACTCTGCCCAGAGATTTTTCAGTGCTACGCTGTTGTAACATGAGACTGTAACTTCTCACTAGCAGCCGACGGGAGGACCCAAGCAGCCCCAGAATGCTTTGCAGTATGGTATGCAGCCTGTCGTCCTTTTGAGAGCTTGGGTCTAACAACCTTGCAGTTCAGCACACATCAAAAGTAAGAAGATTTTAAACTTCAGTATTGCCTTTTTGGCTTCCTTCTAAACTGTTTAACACAGGAGAATAGAGGTTTAAATTAGCTTTTGCAGCCTGACAGTTACTCTTTAAAGGCTTGCAAGTTCTCTAGGCCAATTTATTTTAGCACATTTTTTTATTTCTTACTTGCTATATTTCCTTGCTACTAATAAGTACTGCTGTAATGTGTATATGGCTACTTGTCACTAGGGGGCAGCATTAGACAATAACAGAGGACATCTGCTTTTAGTTTCTATATCCACTACTAGCAGAGCGAGATCAAAGCATTCCAAGAGTTTAAAGCACAACCAGTTCTGCCAGCTGAGGTAAAAAGCAGTGCACTCAAACAAAATAATTCCTTTGATGCTGCTAATGGGTTAAGTGCCATGTGACATGATGAAATAGACATGTGAAATGATCAGAAATACAGAGCAGCCACTTGTCGATGGCCTAATATGTAGGTACAGGCATTGGATTGTGAGCTCCTCTCTGGGATAATTAAATTAAATTTGGTACTAATGAAAGTGCTGCATTAATACTTACCTGGGGCTTTCTCCAGCCCCCTCTTGGCAATGGGCTACCTTGCTGTCCTCCTAGGCTGCTCCAATGCTCCACTGGCCGGCCCAGTCGCTCTGTACTGCGCATGCGTGGCCTGTTGCGGGAGCATTCCGCACCAGTGACAGGAGCATGATGGGGGTGCACGCGGCTGGGGATTGCATGCGCAGTACAGAGCAACTGGGCAGACTGCAGGAAGAGACTGGGCTGGCGAGCGGAGGATTGGAGCCACCCGGGAGGACAGCGAGGGAGCCCACAGTCCACAGGGGGCTGGAGGAAGCCCCAGGCAAGTATAACTGCAACACTTTGATAAGTCTCAAGTACACTTTAATGATGTGATTACATACTATGTAAAGTACTGTGGATGATGCAGGCCATACACCAGAATTATAATGACCACATCTGCAGTCTGCGCAATCTCATAGCATAAGGGTTGGAATTGCTAACACTTAAAAATAGTCTTAATCTCTAGCAGTGGTGTAGCAATAGGGAATACAGAGACAGCAACTGCACTGGGCCCCTGGACCAGCCTTTAACCACTTAATTAGCTCTATATTGGTACTAATCTGGTAATGATCATTTCTATATGTGATTTGACTAGTTGTATCCACTAATAGACGGTTCTCCTCCCCAGCCTACACCCCTGACACTGTGGGTGTCCTTGACAGCTTTTGGTGCTCCACATCAATTGTTATGTACAGAGTGCTTAAGGGGCCCCAATGTAAAACTCGCACTGGGACCCAGAGCTCCTAAGCTACACTACTGCTCTATAGGTTTTAGTACTTAACATAATGAATGAATAGGAATGAAATATAAAAACAAGACAAAGATTCCTTCCAAAGAAGTTGCTGGGTAGCTGTAAATTGGAAGCCCACTAAGTGTTCAGCAGAATCCACTTCCTGTGCAAAAGGTGTCACTCCTGTCTGTACAGGGCTGGGCTGTTTACAGAGCTCCTATCCGATCTCTGGCAGCTGGGGAATGATGCGCTGACATTCTGCTTCGTTAGCAGCTCAGCACAAACACCTGAAATGTCGGCATCACGTCACAGCGGACAGACGCGCTGCTGGCTATGAATCAGGGAATACAGATCCGGTGCGTTACACTGCAAAGCGGAAAAGGCACCTTTAAAACTTCACCTCTCAATTAACAGGACCGTTATAAGTTGAAAGGTAGTCTTCTAACTTGATGCTCTCACAATGCTGATCATGTGACTAGTGGCCAGATTTTTAAGTGCTGTGGGAGTGTCTGGCAGATTGCAAGCCCCCCCCCCCCCCCCCCTCCCTGCTGTTACATCACTCCACTGTGTAAGTATTTTGGGTAGATCATGGGAAATTGAAATCCTTGTTTCTGCCATGCTTCTGCATGCACTTGCGCAGCTTGCAATGTGTGAAAATGCATACCGAGGTGCCACAAGCTTGCTAAAAAGGCCCATCTGCACAGCACTTAGTGACAGTTCTGTCAGCTACTGACTTTGCCCGGTTATATCCAGACACTTCAGCCTGCTGGGTCTCTCGGTTTGTGCTTTCATTACCCAACCCAGCTCATCTGCAAACTCTTGAACTGCCCATTTGACCTCTGCTTGTAACCCTGACTCCCCCTATTTCCTGCTCTGACCTTCCTGCAAGGCATCTGCCTACTTTGACCTTGGCCTGTCTGCTGCATGCTTTCTACCTCAAACTTTCTTCTCTATCACAATTGTTGCTGCTGCCAGTCCTGATCCCAGAAAATCTCCTGATCCTCAACAGAGAAAAGAGCTGGTACATCCAAAGTACGGTAAATATTTATTGGTTCCATGTAAAAGTATATGGCCAACGTTTCGAAGGCACATAGGGCCCCTTTATCAAGGCAATTTTTGCTCAGAAGCAAACATCTGTCTGCTGCTGTGTAGAAATTCCTGTAGAGGAAGTTGGAGCCAGGCTCCACTAAACGCTCGCACACAGCGATGTGTACTCATCTGGTAGCAGCAGCAGAATCGTCTCCTGATCCTGCCTTTAAAGAGGAGGAAGAGGAGGAGAAGGAAGAGAAGAGGAGGGAGAGGAGGAAGAGGAAGAAGAGGAGGAAGAGGAGAGGAGGAGGAGCCCCCAACACACACGCTCGCTATAGGTATGCAACTTAGCTTTAGACTACTAAATAAATGTTAAATCTTCATACACAATAGGCCCATGACTATGTCTTCAGTTTTGGCCCCTTACTTGATTGACCATGACACAACTGCTTCTATATTATCCAGAGCATCTCCTTAACATAGGCAAGTATGTAACACTTCACTTGTGTCGATACAGGTTATCACAGACAATTTTTTTTAGTACAGAAAGGACACCTTTATCAAAGTAAACAGGAATGGTTACTCTGGTACAGGGATCATCCGTAGCCCTAAAACTATTGTTGCTCTTACTATAGATTAATTTTGGTAACTCATTTAATAGTAGAAATGTGATCCAATTCAGTGTGCGGCTTAACGTGGGTTTCCTTGAACAGTTCAGTTATTCAGCATTTGTGAAAGGAGCAGTAAGAGTCAGAGACCATAACAAAGGGCTTGTGTACAGCGGTTTACACTGAATAATAGCACCATCTAATGAAAACAATTAGACTTCATAAAAGGACATGTGATTTTAGCCTGTCCCCACTGTAGAATTCCCTTTCTGTGATTGTAAATGCACTTTAAAGCAAATCTGAAGCGAAAAAAAATTATGATATAATGAATCGTATGTGTAATATGGATAATGAATGGAACATTAGTAGCAAATAAAGGAGTCTCATTTTTATTTTCAGCTATTCAGTTATATTTTCAGTTAACAACCCACATTCTGTATTTTAAAACTATAAAACAAAGCAGAGACAATGACCCTTTGAACTTTCCTGCAGTAAAACCTTATTCCAAGCTGTCTCTCACTGTTTCTTGGCTGTTTAAGTGCTTCAGAAAACAGGACTGTATTTGACCACAGTGAGTGAATAACTCAGAAAAGCTCGTTTGCATAGATAATTGAAGTTTTTTTTTAACTATTCCTCTACTGGAATACAATAGGAGACTATCTTCTTTGCTACTAATGTTCTCTTTCTTAGCTATACTGTGCAGAAAGCTCCCAGCCACTGGGGAGAGATGGAGAGAGGTGGAGGAGCGCACTGCACATGCTCAGTTTGGCCGAAGTTACTGGACCCGGTACAGAAGAGGGAGAAGACTGAGGACAGCGGTGTGGGAGCAATCCGTGCGGATGGGGCTGGAGGAAGCCCCAGGTATGTATAAAACTTGTACTTTGTCTCGTCTCTGGTACATTTTAACCTATCCCTACTCTCACACAGAGCACTCTCCTGGTAGTGCCTAACCCTAAGACCCCCCCCCCCCCCAGTGATGCCTAACCCTAAAACACCCCCCTAGTGGTGTCTAACCCTAAGAACCCCCCCCCCCCCTAGTGGTGCCTAACCCTAAGACATCCAAACCCCCCGGTGGTGCCTAACCCTAAAACACCCCCCGATGGTGCCTAACCTCAAAACTCCCCCTACGGGTGCCTAACCCTAACAACCCTCCCTAGGGGTGCCTAACCTTAAGAAACACACTTCTAGTGGAGCCTAACCCTAAAACTCTCCCTGGAGGTGCCTAACCCTAAATTCTTCCCATGGTGCCTAAACTTACCTCCCTCCCTAGTGGCACCTAACACTAAATAGCCCTCCGTAATGTGCCCCCTCCTCCGCAAAGCCATGATAAGCAGCTTTGTAGGAGTGCCCGCTATGCAATGCCGCAATATAGTAATCCACAAGGCGTTTTCTTTTCCAAAAGCCTTTCTGTGCTGAATGGCCACCTTTTGCAGCTAATTGGGCACCCAAATGAACCTACATAGTCGCTTATCACGGCTTTGGGGAAGCCACGATTAGCGGCAAAATTGGTAAATTTCGGTGCTGGAAGGCACCTGATAATGGCCGCCACCATGCGCTCAAATTTCCCCTTTATGTCGCTAATTGCTGCATTTATCATAGGCGCCTAAGGTGCGCTCTTTTTACTATAAGGGCTCCTGCACCCTTTTTTCATGATTCGCAGGGCTACTAGTGACTGGCTGCTAACAGGTTGCTGTAGAACGTTACAGGCGATTATTTTGCTTCAGGCTTTAACAGATTGTTTTCTTTAAAATTAATATAAAAATGTACGGATACACTCTGCCAGATGGTGCATCTTTATTTTAACTCCACAAACCTAGCAGATGAGGTGATGAGATGGTGGCAGATTCTGCTGCCTGAAAATGCAAATTATTATCAGTTTGAACTCAGATCAGAGCTGTCAAGAGCAATGCTCCAGGAGACACGCAGAGAAGCACAATAATTAGAAAAAGAATAACCATACGTCTGTGTGAGGTTGGATCTAGCGCCTCAGCAGGGCCCCAATGAACTGTTAAAAAGGCACACAAATCAGAGCAAAGTTTATACAAAAACCATCATTCTGAGCTTAGAACTCGCACTGCATCCCCATGCTATAGAAACACAAGGACATAAGAAAATTAAATTACTCGTGTTCCTTTCTGAAATAGCGGACACAAACATTAAATAGGAGGTGGGCAGACAGAAAGATAACATGAATAGATTATAATCAAAAATGCCCTCTCCTACCATTTAAGCACATTTGTAGAAATTCACATTATTACAGGCAAATTATTCCAGAGGGCAGACCAAGAACTATGAGGCTTGGGCTAAGCTTGTGTGGGAGGAGCTGAATAAGAGGCAAGGGACATTCCAGGGACAAGTTGAGGAGAAGCTTGACTTGTCAATACACGGATGCTGCATGAGTCCTTTTGACCACACTTGGCTGTGACGCCACATAAATGCATCCACCTGGTGAGGCCTATATGTTACCATGGTCATAGCCAGATTTATTATTTTTCCACACGCTAGGCCAACTTTCTTTTTGCTTCCTGTCCAAGTGCATCAGCTCCCCTCCCATTCCACATACAGCCTCCTCTTCTGTAGAGAAGCTCCTCTCATGCACTTGAGCAGCATCACTCCTTTCCATATGTCACTCACTCCCCAACCTTCCTTCTCTATTTGCAGGATTATCTTCCATATTCAGCACCCCTTTTTCCATGTTCATCGGCCTCCTTGGGCAGCAGCTGCCCAAGACCCAGACCTTTGTGGCCTTTCCTCAAATCAGGCGCTCACCATAAAGGCATTATGTAATACAGACAAATCACATGTATTTTTTGGACTGTAAAGGTGGCCACACACGATACAATAAAATGATCCGATTTTACGGCAATTTGATAAATACGATTGGATCTCCCCCCAAAAAATTTTCATTTGACTGAAAAATCCGATTGAATTTTTTTTTTTTTAATCGATCCAGAATTCTGGAAATTTGTATTCAATTTTTTTAAAGATTGTATGGTATGTGCTAGATTGTCAATTTATTAATATCCACACCCTAGCAATTTTCTCAGAGGTTCCAATCATTTTTATCATAATTGGGGAAAAATTTAAAGAAAGTCTGAAGCGAGAATAAATCTCGCTTCAGACCTCATAGATAGCAGGGGCATGTGTGCCCCTGCTAAAACGCCGCTATCCCGCCGCTAAACGGAGGTCCCTTCACCCCCAAATCCCCTCCGTACAGCCGGGGAGCGCTTCCGCATTGGGGCAGGGCTAACTGCCGCAGCCCTGCCTCCCGCGCGTCTATCAGACGCGTGCCTCCGCCTCTCCCCGCCCCTCTCAGTCTTCCATCATTGAGAGGGGCGGGGGAGAGGCGGCAATGCGCGTCTGATAGACGCGACTAAAGGCAGGGCTGCAGCCGTTAGCCCTGCCTCCAGGAAGCGAATATCTACGACCAAGTTGACGACCAAGTTTTGCGGGGGTGGGTTTGGGGGGTGAAGGGACTCCCGTTTAGCCGCGGGATAGCGGCGGTTTAGCAGAAGCACACGTGCCCCTGCTAACTATGAGCTCTGAAGCGAGATTTACTCTCGCTTCAGAGTCTTTTTAACATGTGTGTGGTACATTGGTCATATTTTTGAAATGTTACAATTAGTGAGAAACATTGATTGCAATTCTTAAATTGAACAGATATTTAAAACATTGTATGCTGTGTGTGGACACCTTAAGACTCACTTTTTCTCCCCCAAAAGTGATGGGAAAAAAGTTACTGCGTCTCATGGCCCAAATGCCTGGAGTTCCTGACTTGTGAATGCCTGTCAATACAAATCTCCAACCCGCTGCAATGTCAGGGACTCCCTGTACTGTGCCCATGCAGAGGACGACACAGGGGGACAAACGGAGGACACAAGGAGGATAGAGGACGACACAGGGGGACAAACGGAGGACACAAGGAGGATAGAGGACGACACAGGGGAACAAATGGAGGACACAAGGAGGAAACAGGGAGACACATGAGGTACAAAGGGGCCATAATCCACAAGATGCCCCTTCACCATGGATGCACCAGGCTTAGTATACTGTATATTTTTCCCCCTGGTTTTTGTCCTCTAAACCTTGGTGCGTCATATGGTCAGCGTCTTATAGTCCAAAAAATACAGTACTGATACTGCTTTGTTTTTTCCAACATTTGTTTGTGTGTTTTGATACAACTCCCTTATTAAATGGAATCTGAAGTGAAAATAAACGTATGAGATAATGAATTGTATGTGCAGTACAGCTAATAGGACATTAGAAGCAAATATATGAGTCTCAAAGAGGTTCTCTGAGCTCCCTGACCCAACTTGGGTCTGCTACAGTGCTGTTTTCTGAAGCACTTATACATCAAACAATCTGTGAAAGACAACTTCAGATAAGGTTTTACTGCAGGGAAATTCAAAGGTTCATTAGTTCTGCTCTGTTTCATAGTTTAAAATACAGAGTGTTTGTAAACTGCAAATATTGGAGAATGATGCAATGTTCTAAAACAAAAAAGCTATATAACTGAAAATAAAAATATTGATTCTTTTCTTTGCTATGAGTGTTCTATTAATTATCCGTACTACACATACAATTCATTAGATTATACGTTTTTCTTTTGCTTCAGTGCCACTTTAAATGGCCATCCCTAACAAAACCCCTAAGTGGTAATAATCCTTCCTAAGCCTAACCTTCCCCAATACATACTCCCTCCTGACACCTAAACCTAGCCACCTCCCCCTTCTCCAGCTGTTAAACCGTTCTTGATGCCAAGCATTAGCGCCTTTCTGACCCTAACCTCTACCCACTTAACCACTTAACATTCTCTTCTTCCTAATGCCTAAATGGTAGCTTCAACCCCTAACCTAGAATTTTGACTTCCCCTTGGCAACCAACCCTGATTGATACTTAACTTCCATCATCATTTAGCTGTCCATAATCAGCTTGTATTGTGACTTAGGATTTAATTGTGACCCACAACTCCATTCAGACCCCCCCCCCCCCCCATATCCCTCCAGTCATATATAAACAGAAGCAGCCATATTGCATAATAATGTAAGGCCTAGCTCAAGCAGCAATCATTGAGCTTTGCAGACCCCTTGCGCAGCCTGGCCTATCAGCGCCAGGCAGCGCTGAGGGGTGGATCGGGACTCCCGATGACGATCGCCATGGCGACGGGGGAAGCCAAAAAGGAAATCCCGTTCTGAACGGGATTTCCTGTTTGCCGGATGCGATCGGAGGGAGTGGGGGTGATGCCGCTGCACAGCGGCTGTCATGTAGCTAGCGCTAGGCTAGCTACACGATTTAAAAAAAAAAAATGTAAGTGCTGCGCTGTCCCCTGGCGGTTTTAATAGACCGCCAGGGAGGTTAACATGGCCGGATGAGACCGACAGACCTGGTATGCATTGTCGTTTGTCCTCTTTATTGGAAATCAAAATATGGTCACCCAAGACTACACAGGAGGTAAGTATGACCTGTGTATGGTTATTTCGACTTTTTATTTTCAGTTCAGGTTCTCTTTAACCTGTCTTTTAAATCCAAAAGTTTGTTCTTTAGACATAATAGTGTTGATAATCTACTATAGCAGAGGTTACATTTTGATTCTAATTAAACTTTCCACCTACCATGTCCCTGGGGCTTGCAGCGAGAGGAAATTTGCTCAGTGTTGACAAAGACAACAGCAGTGACTGTGATAGATGCATATTAATTTAGGAACTATAATACATATGGTAACTATTACCAAGATAAAGGTTGTAGATCATGGCAGATTTGGCAGAAGCATGAAAAAAACCCTAATAAATATGGGGAAAATATGGATGCTTTTGGGAAATGCATTTTGATCTGCAGTGTGTCAAGGCGAACAGCTAAGGTCGTACTTTGATAATGCACTTGGGAAGTCCTGGTGCTGGACAAACATGATATCGTCATTGGCCACCTGCTCTGTTTCCCCATTTTCACAGCCTGTATTTTGGTCTTTTCCTGTAACAAGCTGCACGGGCTACTGTCACCTTGAGCTGTTGTGGTTTTACAATTGTTTACATAAAAACCTTACACATATTTTTTTTACAGTTTATGAAGCACGTAGCTGTGACCTCTACCCTACTAAGACTTGTGAGATCAAATGATGACCGACACCTTGTTTTTGCCAGACTAGTGATATTCGTACTGGGATTAAAGAGGTTCCGTGTTTTTATGGCCCATAAGACCTAGTTTACACAGGTGGTTCTGAGGGTGCTGCACCTGTGACTGTGTGGTGTAATGGTTAAGAGCTCTGCCTCTGACACAGGAGACCAGGATTCGAATCTCGGCTCTGCCTGTTCAGTAAGCCAGCACCTATTCAGTAGGAGACCTTAGGCAAGTCTCCTTAACACTGCTACTGCCTATAGAACATGTCCTAGTGGTAGCAGCTCTGGCGCTGTGAGTCCGCCAGGGGAAAAGTGCGATAATACAGTAATTGCTCTAATCCACTTATCAGAAGCAAGCACCCAAACCAACCACACCAAATCCATAAGCACTGCTGCACGGCTATGCCTCATACACACAATACAATTTTCTGACAGATTTACGGTCAGATCGACTACTTCCAACAGGTCTGATCTGATTTCCGATTCATCTTCAATAGAAATGAATGGAAAATCGATCGGAAATCAGATCGGACCTGTTGGAAATCATCGATTTGACAGTAAATCTGTCAGAAAAATTGTATTGTGTGTACCTAGCATAAAGGCTTCTATCTCTTTTCTGCCTCAGATTGCTTAAGAATAAAAAGGAGGTTGGCATGGATTCATTATTTTAGGGCCCATGTACACAGCGAATACTGAAAGGAGGTCTGCAGACAGAATGAATCCCTTAATTCCTTAGAATTACTCTAAAGCTTGTCAATTCATTAACACCCCCCCCCCCCCCCCCCCCATTTCCTTTAGAAGTAGGCCCGGACAACAACAACCCCTATTCACACCATACTGTGTACATCATGTACCACGTTTATTCATGGTGCCATGCCCAATCATGCAAAATGGCTTCTAGTGTGTCAGAAATGTTCAGGATGTCGTTACGCAGTCATATGACAGCACAAGATCATGTGATAGTGACTTTTCATTTCTCTGAGAAAGGGATGTGTAATTAGTTGCTAATACTTCTTAAAGAGAATCTGTATTGTTAAAATCGCACAAAAGTAAACATACCAGTGCGTTAGGGGACATCTCCTATTACCCTCTGTCACAATTTCGCCGCTCCTCGCCGCATTAAAAGTGGTTAAAAACAGTTTTAAAAAGTTTGTTTGTAAACAAACAAAATGGCCACCAAAACAGGAAGTAGGTTGATGTACAGTATGTCCACACATAGAAAAATACATCCATACACAAGCAGGCTGTATACAGCATTCCTTTTGAATCTCAATAGATCATTTGTGTGTTTCTTTCCCCCATGCACTGAAGTTTCAGGCTGCTCTTTTCTTCCTGCAAACAGCTTTGCCCTTGTTTGTAATTCCTCAATATGTGAAAGCCCAGCCAGCTCAGAGGACGATTTATCCAGCTTGTAAAAGATAAGAGAGAAGAGAGAAGCTGTCCTAATCTAAATTATACACAGGCAGTGTGCAGAGAGGGGCCTGGAGGGGGAGATGCATCACAGAACCACAACACTGAAGAACTTGGCAGCCTTCCAGACACAGGCTGACAAGTCTGACAAGAGAGAGATAAGTTGATTTATTACAGAGATGGTGATAGTAGAACATGCTGCAGTAAGCCAGGACACATTAGAATAGCTTTTAGAACTTGTAGGATGATAAAAAACAGGATGTAATTTTTGTTACGGAGTCTCTTTAAAGAAAGGCTGGAATACCCACAGTCTAAAACTTTGAGGGTAAACCAAAATGTAACAGTCGTTTGCTTTTATCTGACACGTAAGGTATTCTTTCTGTGTAAGTTATCTTGCATCTATCAGGTTAATTATTTTTCTCACTGCACCGCTTGTCACATGACTGCAGAATGCCAGTAACTGTATGTACAGCAGAACGGACACGAAATACCATCCCATTTCCTCTAACCCATATGTGAGTAGTAATACTACTAAAACAAAGCGATAAAAAAAAAATGTAAAAAGATAAGATAAATGTTTAAAGGACAACTGAAGTGAGGGGGAGGCTGCCATATTTATTTACTTTTAAGCAATACCATTTACCTGGCAGCCCTGCTGAGCCTCTGCCTATAATACTTTTAGCCACAAGCCCTTGAACAAGCATGCAGCAGTTCAGGTGTTTCTGGCATAGTCAGATCTGACAAGATTAGCTACATGCTTGTTTCTGGTGTAATTCAGACACTACTGCAGCCAAATAGACCAGCAGGGCTGCCCGGCAACTAGTATTGGTTAAAAGGAAATAAATATGGCAGCTTCCATATTCCTCTACCTTCAGTTCCCCTTTAAATGAAGCAGGTGACCTCAGTTTTCTGGTCTCTGCAGAATCTGCAACCAGAATCTAATCTTTAAATGGATGGCATTTATGCAGACTTGGTGGTAGTGGCTCCATTGCCAACACCAACTGACAGGAACCCCAAACAGGCATATTTAAAGCGGACCTGAACTCTTGCACAGGACAAAAGGAAAACAGAGAAATGCACCCTGTATGTATTTAGAGAGTCTAGCCTGTCTAATTCCCCCTCATCTTTGTCTAATCACTAGTTGTAATTTGATCCCGCAGCTGTGTCAGCTGGCTGCCACGGCAGAGAGGCTAATTTGAAAGCACAGGATATTAACCCTATGTCTGCTTTCATAAAAGCAGGAAGTAGATAAACTGCAGATTTATTGCAGGATTTGTATCAGCTGTAACGGAAATGTTTTTTCTGTAAAGGTTATTATGCTGTTGTGTACCTTATAGAAAAGAGAGGAAGTTCTGTGTTCAGGTCTGCCTTAAAGGGAACCAGAGACGAACGAAAGTGAAAAATGACAAAAGCTTTTATACATACCTGGGGCTTCCTCCAGCCTCAGAAGCCTGGATCGCTCCCACGCCGCCATCCTCCGCTGCCTTTGTCCGCTGGTACCGGGTCCTGTCACTTCCGGCGGACGCGGACAATTATCTGCATGCACAGGGGCTCCCTCCATACCCGTACGCATGCGGCTGCGCAGTATGGAGCCGCACGCGCAAGGGTATGGAGGGAGCCCCTGTGATGTGGATAATTGGTCGCGGCCGCCGGCCGACTGGCGGAAATGACAGGACCCGGTACCGGCGGACAGAGGCAGCGGAGGACGGCGGCGTGGGAGCGATCCAGGCTTATGGGGCTGGAGGAAGCCCCAGGTATGTATAAAAGCTTTTATGTATTTTGTCTCTGGTTCTCTTTAAAGGATACCCGAAGTGACATGTGACATGATGAGATAGACATGGGTATGTACAGTGCCTAGCACACAAATAACTATGCTGTGTTCCTTTTTTTTCCTCTCTCTGTCTGAAAGAGGTAAATATCAGGTATATAAGTGGCTGACTCAGACAGGAAGTGACTACAGTGTGACCATCACTGATGAGAAATTCCATCTATAAAAACACTTTTCTAGCAGAAAATGGCTTCTGAGAGCAAAAAAAAAGAGGTAAAAAGGGGAATTTCTTATTAGTGAGGGTCACACTGTAGTCACTTCCTGTCTGAGTCAAAACTGAGTCAGCCACTTACATACCTGACATTTAACTCTTTCAGGCATAGAAAGAAAAAAAGGAACACAGCATAGTTATTTGTGTGCTAGGCACTGTAAATACACATAACTACCAACAAAATTCTTGCGCTCCTGGTCTCAGGTAATCACATACAGATGCTTCCTCCTCAATGAATGAACTGCGACGCTCCGTTATGGGGTTGCTTGGCAAAATGGTCTCTAGGTAAAAGAGGAGCGCGCCATAGTGCATTAAATCAAGAGAGGGAAATTTATTGTATTACAAGTTATACTCACAAAGGTACAGATAAAAAGCGCGTGTCAGCGGACAGCCACCCGCTTCAACTCAGTGGAGGAAGACGCGCTGTCACTGTAAATACACATGTCTATCTCATTATGTCACATGTCACTTCGGGTATCCTTTAAATTTCATGCAGAGGATTCCTATTGCACCAGACTTGGTTGGGGGTAACTATTAGGTTGCCCCTTTATTGGAGGCCCAAATCCACTGAAACGCCAAGTAACGCTCCCCTTTCCCGGTAGTATTCACAACTAAAAACAGATAAAGTTTTGTCTAGAGTTGATTCGCTGAAGTTCATACAAATGGTAATTCTGTTCAAGAATATAGAATATAAATAATTAAAAAAAAGGATTTTCAAAAGGCTTTTACTTCATCACAGAATGGAAATATATAGTTTGGTTCTTTGCATAATAACAAGTTTTG
Source organism: Hyperolius riggenbachi (assembly GCF_040937935.1). Lineage (NCBI taxonomy): Eukaryota > Metazoa > Chordata > Amphibia > Anura > Hyperoliidae > Hyperolius > Hyperolius riggenbachi. The sequence goes on from NC_090650.1 coordinate 57,485,050, forward strand.
GAGAGAAGTGCACTCACCCCAATTATCTTACAAAACATTAAAAACAAAACACACAAAAAACATACATGAAAGCAAGCTGCACAGAGTAGAAACCCGCTGCCTGAAGGATTAGATTTGCTAGAAAACCATAGACCAAACATCAATAGACAAGTCATATGAATCACAAGTATCATTAGGTTTAATAACTGGCAACAGAAGTATTGCGGAAAGTACGAACAAGGAAAAACAGCTTATAAAACAAATTGTCAGATGGGGCAGACAGCCAACAAGAAACCAGGAAGACAAAGAGAGAAGTTATCAAGGTTTCTCAAGGGAACATTTTTCAAGATGCAAATCAAGTCTGGTTGTACAATAATTTTTTGCGTTGCGGTGGGGAGGCGATGGTTCTGCTGCCTCACACCACAAAAATGACAAACCTAGGACTGTGCGGCAGAGCGGGCTGACAAGGCAGGAAATTACATCACTTGGATTCCCGTTGGTCTGTGCATGCGCACCGTCGTTTACACAAACTGCGTTGCCTATAGACGTACATTATCCAAAGAACGTGGGTTAAGTGCATTAGTTGCGGTAATGCCAAGGGCATAGCAATAGTCATGGCAGCCACAGCAGGTGCTGTGGGGTCCTAGAGAAGAGGGGGCCCAGATGTTACTTGATGTATTCACCACTAACTTCCTTGCTTTTCTCCACCCTCTGACTTTGTCTCAGCCAAGTTTCCACTAGTCACGGGCACCACAGATAAGATGCAGAGAAAGCTCTGTGACTGCAGATACCTGTTAAAGGGAACCAGAGAGGAACGTTAAAAAAAAAAAAAAAAAAAAAAAAAAAAAGCTTTTATACATACCAGGGGCTTCTTCCAGCCCCATAAGCCCGGATCGCTCCCACGCCGCCATCCTCCGCTTCCTGGATCGGCGGTACCGGGTCCCGTCACTTCCGGCGGACGCGGCCAATTGTCCGCATCACAGGGGCGCCCCCTATACCCGTACGCATGTGGCTGCGCAGTAAGCAGCCTCACGCGTACGTATATGGAGGGAGCCCCGTGTGATGCGGACAATTGGCCGCGTCTGCCGGCCGACAGGCAGCCATGACGGGACCCGGGACCGGCGGATCCAGGCAGCAAAGGACGGCGGCGTGGGAGCGATCCGTGCGTATGGGGCTGGAGGAAGCCCCAGGTGTGTATAGAATCTTTTTCCTGGGGCCTCTGGTTCCCTTTAAACACACATCTTCAGGCTTCTGCCAATAGCTAGGATGTTATAACACCGCACCATGATCAGACGTGCACAGCCAATGAACAGTGACCGCCAGAAATTCTACACAGCTGTTTAATGAACAGTGACCGGCAGAAATTAAAAACAGCTGTTTTCCTTTAAAGGGTTTTGCTGAGAGCATCCCTCCACTACATCATCATGGCTCGATCCCCTTTCTTGGCCACATGCAGCCACTGCATCTGTTTACAATGCACCACGTCAGGCCGGCCCCTCTGGCTGGCTTCCAAGCCATTTCCATGATCCACAGCCTCCCTGTACAGTCTGCAGTGTGTAATGACATTGTGCTACACAGGAATCCTGCCAGTGAAGTCATTCCTGGACTGCTGTCTGCATCAGCTGACCACAGTCAAGGAGAAGCCGTGAAAGAGACTCACAAACACTGGTTACCAGGGAAAGAAGTTCCCAGTGCAGAGCATGAGACAACAGAGGACATGATGTATTAGTGTAGGTGCATTCTTTTCTCAAGTCTCTCCACATCAAGGCCAGTTGCTTCTCCAGCATTAAAGAGGAACTCCAGTGAAAATAATGTAATAAAAAAAGGGCTTCATTTTTACAATAATTATGCATAAATGATTTAGTCAGTGTTTGTCCATTGTAAAAGCTTTCCTCTCCCTGATTTACATTCTGACATATTTACTGCTGGCAGATGATGTCAGTGTAAGTGGCTGCTGCTTGCTTTTTTGACAGTTGGAAATCGCTGTACGAGGTAAACAGCTATTTCCCACAATGCAACAAGGTTCACAGACAGGAAACTGCCAGGACCATGGTTCTCACAGTTTCCTGTGGAAGGGGTTTCACAACAACATCAGCCATACAGAGCCCCCTGATGATTAAATTGAGAAAAGGAATAGATTTCTCATGGGAAAGGGGGTATCAGCTACTGATTGGGATGAAGTTCAATTCTTGTTCACGGCTTATCTTTAAATATAAATATAGGTTTTCCCCCTATCCCTTTGACCCGTCCAAAGTAAACGGACCACAAGTTTGGGGAGGGAGCGATTTTTCCCAATTGACGGATTGAGTCACATTGACTGAGCGGTTACAGAACGGAGGGTCACAGATTAAAAAACTGATGCCCAATACAAACTGATCTGTTTGATGGATCCGTTTTTAATATGTGCAGTGTGAATCCAGAGTGATTATACAGTTCCAGTTTTGAGTGGCCAATTATTGATCTGTTCATATATTCAAAATAGGTTTGCCCTCATACTACATAGAGGTGGTAAAATTGGCAATCAAAATTGAGTGTGCTGCAGTCAAATAGATCAGCAGGGCTGCCAGCCAACTGGTATATTTTAAAAGGAAATAAATATGGCTGCCTCCATGTTCTTCTTACTTGAAGGACAACCGAGGTGACATGTGACATGAAGAGATAGACATGTGTATGTACAGTAGAGGGTAAACAGGAGTCCAATGTATATAAAAAACTTTAAAACCAATAAAATGAAAAAGATAGAGGTGGCAAAATTACTTTAGGTAAGGAATTTTAATAGAATGATAAGCACAGGCAACGCATTTCGTGAGTCTATGCCCACTTCCTCAGGCCAAATAAAGTGCCTTAGCAGTCTATATACCGCACTTGAGGCGCGCCAAGTATAGACTGCTAAGGCACTTTTTTTGGCCTGAAGAAGTGGGCATAGACCCACGAAACGCGTTGCCTGTGCTTATTCTATTAAACTTTGTTACCTAAAGCGAGTTTGGAGTCTATGTGGTAAGCCACCTCAATCTTTTTCATTTTATTGATTTTAAAGTGTTTTATATACATTGGACGCCTCTTTACCCTCTACTGTACCTCATTTCCCCCCCCGTCCTCCTTGGAGGGGGGCCTTGCGCACATACCGAGGAGCGCAAGTTTTTTGCTAAGAGAGCGACCGAGTCCAGGATTTCTGGGAAACCGGAGTGGAGTCAGGTTTTAAAACACTCCACGTGCCTGAAGTGGTCGGTTGCCCCCTGGTGCAACCCACCTTTGTGAGTACATTTCTATAGAAAGCAACAAATTATTATTATTTCCACGCTCTTGAGACGTGGGTACATGCACACGATTACACGAACGACAGTTGCCGATAACAACCATCACTGTGGATCAGATCTTTAAGATCCCCAACAACTCCCACGCAGAGTTCCGCTGTGATCCCTCTTCCTGCATTGACAGTTGAGCATTCAGCTTTAGAGGCAGAGGATCAGCAGGGCCGCCAGGCAACTAGTATTGTTTAAAAGTAAATAATTAAGTCAGCTTCAACATTCAGCTGCCCTTCACACTAAAAATAATTTCCATCAGTCAATGGCAGAGCTTAGCATACACATTCAGAATGAAATGTACTATCTTTTTAACCCAGAGGAAACAGGCAGCTCAGGGTGACCCAAACCGCTAGGAATGCATAGGGGGATAAGAGACCAAAAAGCCCTCCTACTAATAAGCAATGCTTGGTGAAATTTGCCTTCTTAAAAACAGAAGGAAATTTCCAATAATTCAGCTATAAGTGAACATTTGTGATTACCCACAATGCACCACTACTGAATATGCAAATTATCTATTTTCGCCCCTGTAAGCCAGGCTAGCATCCAGAACCGCTGGTATATAGCAAGCCTATAGCTTTAAATATTACACAGCCACACCAACCCCACATATAAATAGCCTGTTTCTAACTTTTTTTCCTCATCAGTACATGGCAGGGATTGATATGGCTGTATTGGATGGACCAAGCCCTATACCATATAGCCATATCAATCCCTGCCATGTACTGATGATATGTTGGGATGATGTGACTGTGTAATATTTAAAGCTATAGGCTTGCTAGACACCAGCAGTTCTGGATGCTGGCCTGGCTTACAGGGTTGACAAGAGATAATTTGCATATTCAGTAGTGGTGCACTGTGGGTAATCACAAATGTTCACTCATAGCTGAATTGTTGCAAGTTTCCTTCTGTTTTAAGAAGGCAAATTTCACCAAGCATTTTAACCCGAATGCAGATATACTGTAAAGGTGGCCACTAACTGTCCAATTTCTAGCGAAAAATCGTTCGACAGATCATTTCTGATCGGATTGGTTGTAAATAATCTCCATTGGTGGACACAATAGATTATGAACGAGTGAAAAAAAGGTCGTCCGAATGAATTTTCGTCGAACTAAAATTTGGATTTTCTTGTTCGTTGTGATAGATAGGAAGCAAAGATTGGTTCGTTGATGGTGTAGTGGACGATGTATTACAATATTTCACTTCCGATCAGAATTTCTGATCGCTCGAACGATCTTTCGCTAGAAATTGGACAGTTAGTGGCCAGCTTAAGACAACCTGGAGCTTCCTCAGCACATCTTGTAAAACAGTTCCAGTCGCTGAGGTTTTACAAGCTGAAAAACTGCTGTGGAAATCTCTGTCGGCATCACCTCTGCTAATGCCAGGACACAGCAAGGGGGAACCCAGAATCTCTCAGTCGCCTTTCCTGGTAGCCTTGTAAATCTTTCCCTAATGATGTTAGGCAAACAAAAAAGGGAATGTGCTGTGCTTGAGACCCTCCACAATGGCAGCGGTTGTCATGACACAAATCTGGAGCGATGATGAAAAAAAAAAAAAATAATAAAGGAAATTCAAATTCCCCATCTGCTCACCTAGATCTTGTATGCAAAAATATCACAAACAAAGAACATTTTCTGCGTGATCCTACAGGGTCATGTTCCACAGCTCTCTCAATCTATTGCAGCAGATTATGCTGCCCACACAAAACCTACAATATGCAGATAGCAAGCCGCTAGACGGGACGGGGTGTGTCCATACATCAGGTGATCCAAGAGACAGACCTCTCTCTGATCAAATTTGACCGGAGAGAGATCTGTTGCCTGCCCAATTCCCAATCAATTTCTGCATGAAACATCTCGGGAATCAGCCTTGTGACCCCACATCGGCTTCCCCCTGTGCTGTCCCCCCCAATGTAAAATGCCCCTCCCCCCATGCAGTATACTTTACCTGTCCGATGCTGGCTCCAGGCGTTGTCTGCATGCACGCGTCCCACATGGTTGCGTGAATATGTGCTATGAATTTTGGATACGTCCATAATAAAGGATTTTGATTTTAGGACAACGTGCGGGCCTTCCTCTTTCCTCTGCCACATGGTTGCCGCTGTATACGTGGCAACGTATGTAACGTCACACGCCGGCAACCACGTGAGGCACCTGCGGATGGAGCCCAGGATCAGCAATGGTCAGGTGAAGTATATTGCACCGGGCACCGGGGGGGGGGGGGGGGGGACATTTTACATTAGGGGACAGCACTGGAGGTTCTGTTGCGTTCATCACTTGTCCAGATATCGCATGCCATTAACTCTGCCAGCTATGGTCACACTAGGCCCCCCCACTTGCTTCAGGCCTCCATAAGGCTCGGTTCACATTAGCTTTTGCCAACGGAACTGGCCGTATGGTTATGATGTCCGTTCCGCTGAACGGGCAATAAAAACCAAACCGCTGCAGGACCCAATTTTCTGGCCCTTTTCGCTCAGTGGAATGGAAACGGAAGGTTATGCAGTTCCATAGGAACAAATAGAAAACTGACAGTTTAAAGCACACTGGCTGTAAAAACTGACAATTTTTACCTGATCCTGATGGCCGGATAAGTACGACCGATGTGAACCAGGCCTAGGAGTCGCTATGGCTGCAATGTATTGCTATCCGCCTGAAGAACAAACAATAGTGACTTTTTTATTCTCCACTTCATTATAAATGGGTCCCATAAAATCTCCATCACAACTCACACAGGTAACACATCAGGGTGACCAGGGGTCCTGAAAATAGCAGTTAGTCTGAGGTCACTGTCACTGTTGAGATGTCACATGACGGGGATGGATGGGGTAGGAGAATGGTTCTGCTTTAATGAGCGACTCTCACACATTTTACCATGCCGGATCTCCGACCATTATATGTACCGCCGGCGGCAGCCTAAACATTACATGAGACCACTGTGCATTCGCCATGCAATACCTCTGAGAGGCGAAGCTAATCCATGTGTTTCCAAACATGTGACTAATACACCTGACATGTTTTCCCATAACAGTTGCCAGTTTGCATTTAATTGCCATTATGTGCTGCATAAGTTCATTTGTCTGCAATTACTGTATGACTCTACGTTTTTTCTTGGCTGTGTGTTTGGTGATGAGCTCTGCATATTAATTAATCACAGACAAAATGACAAATAAACGCCGTTCAGCCACAATTAGGATGTGTCAATAGGCTGAAACAGTCATTTACAAGAGACACAGCTGAGAAGAATTATTACATAACTACTTAGTACTTACAGCACTGTACAGTGCAGCACACCAGGTGAAAAGAAAATGATAAGATAAACAATTGTATCCATCCTTCTCCTCCTAAAAATGATTTTTTTGAGATCTCTCACAGTTCTATTTTATATTTAAATCTACTTTTTAAGTTTTAATTGTTTTATGGTATCTGCTCAATGACACATTCATTGAAGTACACCAGAGCTAAAATATATGAAGTTTTTACCCTTTTCATCTCTTTCCTGATCTCAGGAGCCTTTTTTTTCTGCCAGAAAAGTGTTTTATGGCTGTGATTCCTTATCAGTGAGGGTTACACTATAATGGAAGGGATCCAGGCAGGAACTGTCACTTGCATTACTGATGTTTTAACTCTTTCAGGCAGAGAAAGAAAAAAAAGAAACAAAGCCTAGTTATTTGTGTGATTGGCATTGTACAAACATGTCTATCATCATGTCTCAAGTCATCTCATGTATCCTTTAAAGCTCTAGTTCACTCTTCAATGTTTTTAAAGGGAACCTTAACTGAGAGGGATATGGATGTCTCCTTTTAAGCAATACCAGAGGCCGAGCAGTCCTGCTGATTTTTTTAACTGCAGTAGTGGCTGAATCACACACCTGAAACTAGCATGCAGCTAATCCAGCCTGACTTCAGTCAGAGCATCTGATCTGCATGCTTGTTCAGGGGCTGTGGCTAAAAGTATTAGAGACAGAGGATCAGCAGTCGGGCAACTGGTATTATTTTAAAAGGAAAAATCCATATCCTTCTCAGTTTAGATTCCCTTTAAAAGGTGAGTCCCCATTACTGGTATTTCCGTTGCCCCGGAGAACAACCAAACTCAGGCGAAAAGACACAGGCAAAAAGGTGGCCATACGATTCAAAATTGAATAAATAACGAGACTCTGCAGAAGGGTTCTGTTGAAGTACTTGCCACAAAGAGTTAATTTGTCAGCGGCAGCACAGAGAAAGTGGGAGGGGTCAGGTGATCAGCTCTGTGTTCACAGTGAAAGATTGATTGGTCTCCTGTCCTAGCTCCTCCCTGACTGCCTCATAAGGGTGATGACTGGATAGGAGGAGGAGTTTGACAACTCACAATCTACAATGCAATCTAACTAAAGTGCATGTGAGATTCAAAATTTAATCTCTAGACCTGGAACAAGCATGCAGTGGATACAAATCACCTGGTCTGCATACTTGTTCTGGGTCAATACTTTGGAAATGCCCCAAAAAAGTAAAGAGCCAACGTGACAGCTAAGCATTTGTAATGTAAAATGTAGAGGGAAGCTTCTGGATAATCCAGAGGCCTTCCCCATCACCTCAAGCAGAGCAATTTTTAGCCTGTTTGTCACTCCAGGTAAGAAGTCCTGGGTCACTCCACTCCCCCCCCCCCCCCCCCCCCAAAACACACACACACGTATATGAACTATGTGCTGTATACAGTGGATGCTTAAAGAGAGTCTGAAGTCTCATTAAAATCAAGTTTTAATATTAAAAATGTCTAACGTGATTGCCCTAACTAAAACGCTGCATCCTGATGGCTGAAATCTAACTAAATCCCCCCAAACTCCCCGTGGCACACTTCGTGAGAGGCAGAGCTTTCAGCTGCAGCTTTGCCTCACCACGCGTCTATCAGCACGTATCTCCGCCTCCGCCCTCCCCTCTCAGTCTTCCTTCACTGAGAGGGGCGGGGGAGAGGCGGAGATACGCGCTGATAGAGGAGTGTAGAGGCAGAGCTGCAGCTGAAAGCTTTGCCTCTCACTGAAGCGCACAGGGCAGCAAAATCGACAACCAAGAAAGTTGTGGAATCCACAACCAAGAAAGTCGAATTTAATGACACACTGAAGAAAAAAAATTGATATGATTTGTATGTGTAGTACAGCCAAGAAATAAAACAGAAGCAGAGACAGAAGTCCAATATTGTTTCCAGTACAGGAAGAGTTAAACTCCAGTTATCTATGCAAAAAGAGCCATTGAGCTCCATGACTTTTCAAAGTCTTCTGAAGATTGTTATCAGTCGTTTTCTCTGCAGAGAAGAAGGGTTCAAAAGTTCACTAGCCTGCTCTGTAAAATCATTTAGAATACTGAGTAGTGCGTAAACTGCAAATATTAGAGAATGATGCAATGTTATAAAAAAACACTATATAACTGAAAATAAAAATATGAGAATATTTTCTTTGCTACTAATGTTCTATTAATTATCCGTACTACACAACTATTTCATTATATCATAATTTTTTTCTTCACTTTAGTGTCTTTTTAAGTGCACACCGCCGTCCTGCACTCCCCCAGCCCAGTGTGCTTAGATCCGGAGTATAGTGCAGCAGAATCTGTGCTCTCACCTCTCCGCTGGAGACCAGTGCCATGCTTCCTGTCCACTCGATCCTTGGCCTAATGCCTGGCATTTCCTACTGCATATAGCGTGATTACATACTACATGAGTTAAGTGAGGTGCGAGCACTAGCGATAGCAGGAGATAGACAGGATGGTCGCACAGGCACAGAACTGGATTCCAGAGGGGAGGTTAGAGCACAGCTTCTACTGCATTATACTCTGAGTTTACACACTGAGCTGGGGGAGAGCAGAAAGGGGATGGCAGGGCTGGGCCAAGGCGAGAGAGCCTCAGAGCGCAGTGTAGGAGGGGGCGCACAACTCACTCAGCTATCATTTCCCTATTGTGCTTAAAGCAAAGAGAAATAAGAAAAGGGGACACTTGGCAGTGACTGCAGGCCAGATAACTAGAGATCAAGGTGTTTGGAGTGTTGGGGGCCCTGGGGTGCCTCTTAGTCTAATAGCAATCCGTGTGTCACAGACAGAAGAGAGCACTTTGGTGTCTCAGCCTTGGGTGCTGGAGGATCTTGTCCCAGCTCTGGGGGACAGGGACTGATAGTAATACAAGGGGACAGTAGGGGGCTTGGTCAGGGGGTGGGTCTTCATTAGGGAGCAGGGCTTAATCCAGGGGCATGGTGCCCCCCAGGATCAATGGCACTCCAGGCGATGGCCTGGAATGCCTTAGCCTAAAAACTGCCCTGCCCTCAAGCTCGCCATTCCATCGTTTAGAGACTCTGAACATATTCCACAACCATTTGTCTAATATGTTCTCGCAGCCTCGTTCCTGTTTGTGTACAAGCACGGCTGCACTGCACAGGTGTAAGATGGGCTGCATCTACATAGTGCAACACATGTATAGCTTTTTTACTTCCATGCATGAATGGCTCTGTGCTACTGTGCAGGCCGCCAATTCCCCAGTGCAGTGCATCCACACTCGTACACAGATGGGAGCATTGCCGTAAAGAAGAGTGTCTCGGCAAGCATCAGTGGGCTCAAGGAGGATTGGAGAAACCTCTGGATGATCCAAAGGCTTTCCTCTACTGAAGTTAATATAACAACCACAGGGCCAGATTTATCAAAGCATTACCGACAGTTTTTTCTTCTAAAACTGTTCTAATCAGAAGATGAACTGTTCTGCACGACAAGAAGAAACTTCTCAAATACTACTTAATAGTGGCAGTTTAGTGTGGATTTCTAGAGCTGCACTACAGTTAAGAAAAGGGCAAATCCAACCCTAAACTGTTGCAGATTAAGAAGTGCTTAATATCAGTTCTACAGATAGTGCAGCAGTGCAGGCTAGGCTCCTCCCCCCTGCTGCCAGGATTGCTGTGAAGCTGTTCTGTGCATAACCCTTCCAGTGCTGGGCATTGATGTAATACAGCAGATGTATTGGTTACCTCAGCAACAGCAATTTCCCTCACACACTCCGCTGTCTGAGAGACCTTCCTTACTCCTCTTATTCCTAACAGTTTAAGAAGGAATCTGCAGATTCTGCACTATTTAGTGATTTCTTAAATGTCAGACAATTCTGCACGAATTTCTAAAAACCTACCAATATTTTGTCTCAGACACTCTTGATAAATGTCCCCACAGTTTTGTTTTAAAGTCATAAATAGGATGTTCCATATCCTTTTAATATTGATCGATTTTCTTAACCAACTCTCTATTAACCCCAATATCATGAAGCACGTCTGATACATAAATATAACACAAATAACAGGGGGAAAAAAATCTTGTAAGATATCACCAAAAGTGTGCATTGGGCAAAGTCTTAAATTTTCTCTTCAGAATTACAAGAAACAGATTTTACATTTCAATCTCATAATCCGCCGCATGTCTCAGCAATTCCATGGAAAAAAGTAAAAGGTCTGAGAAGAAAGCCAAGTGTTCTCTAATGTGACCTAATTTCCCTTTAATTATTTCACTGTGGATGAGAGGATTAGCTGACGGGAATTATAGACTATGGCAAAATTCCCTAATCACGCACCTTCCAGTTCCCCCTTCATCTCCATAAATATTGAACAACCTACTCTCCAAATAAACCCCATTCAAAGTTTTTGTTACTTAAAATTGCTCATCTATAAGGAATTCAACAACTCAGCTCAGTTCCAGTGGATTTGACCACCATAGATGGAAATCCCCCAACAGAAAAGTCGTCTGATCCAGTGGGTGGCCCCTTTCATGTCTGGTGCATTCTACTATGGAGGTATCGTGTGGGCATTTCACATCTCCCATTTTTTGTGAAAAGAAAGAGGGGCAATTAAAGTGTAAACGAGACAGTCCTCAGGTCAAAAATGGATACTTCCCTGAGAAGAAGGAAGCTTTTTAATCGCACAGAAGCTTCCCACGTCATTCTCCAGAACACCGTTGCCGCTCGTGGACCCCTCAAAAGAGTTCTTGATTGCAGCCATGCTCCTCTTCATGCACATGCCGTACTGCTCCTGCACAAATATGGCCACGCCTGCCCAGTAAGTCAGAACCGCTCCTGCATGAGTTGCTCCCTGCTACTTTGCAGGTGTGGCCGAACTTTTGCATTAAAAAGGAGCACAGTCACGGTCTTCAGGAGGGTCCTGGCAGCAGCGGTAGTCGAGAGGACAGCATGGGAAGCCTTGGTAGGATCCAGAGGCTTTCCTCTTCTCAGTTTAGTATCGGTTGTATGATCCGAGGTGAATCTTGGGTCCAGGAACGACTTTGTTAACACCTAACCACGCCCTGCCACAACTCTAATCACACTATCAGGCCCTAATCATGCCCCACCAAACCTCTAGTCATGAATACTACAACAAAAAAATGGGCAGTTGGAAGTGATGGCCCTTTGCTTATTAAAAGTAGAATTCACTAGTATTACCAATAAGAAGAAAATCTTCAGTGAGAGAAAAATGTAGCCAATTGCATCTGAAATCATAACTGTCCAGTGATGAGCTCATCCAGCCCCTCAGATTTGGGCTTATGGCAGGCCTCAGTAGCGACAGCATGTGCTGTAAATGAAATGTGGGTCCACAGGGAACGTAACTAAATTAGCCTCATGCAGCATAACCTAATCAGGGATGAAGATGTAAGCAATACAAATGCCAATATAACAGGAGCAGCTCCTGCCTGGGTTGCATCAAACCCAGCTGAGGAATGTGCTCCTTACTTGCTACTCCATAGGAGGTCTGTGACGTTTCCAGCAGTCAAGAAAGCCAGAAGTTATACATGCACTAAAATACTGACGGCTGTAACCCATATCCTTAATCCTCACTAGAGTATACTGTATATATAACAAATAATTAACCTGCCCAGCTTCTTATGGAACTGCAAAGGGGCTGGGTTAAGAATGAAGGGAATGGGGTGTTTGTTAGCAACAAGTAACTAACTCTGCAGCACGGAAATGAGCGACAGACAAGTGCTACACTGGTACTTCACATTCTTTTATTGCAAAACCTACATTAAATAAGATTTTATATGCTCCATGATCAAACTGGACATGGCACAACACAATTATATCACACTTTTTTCCTGGCAGACTCAAAGTGCCAGAGCTGCAGCCACTAGGGTGTGCTCTATAGGCAGTAGAAGTGTTAGGGAGTCTTGCCCAAGGTCTCCTCAATGAATGGGCTTACTGAACAGAAAGAGCCAAGATTTGAACCTTGGTCTCCTGTGTCAGTAATTGAACAAATGCATTCTGGACTAAGAGAGAACTGGATGTTCACAAACACAGGTCTATCCTTTTTCCCTTAAGCAAGGACAAGTTTCTGGAATAGCCACAACGGCTTGGGCCTTGGTTGGCTGCTGCACAAGGGGGTGGCTGGACATGGAAATGCTGAATATGGAAGAGAAACCTGCAAATGGAAAAGGGAGGATACAAATGGCGAGCAATGCATGGAAAGGCAACTGGATGGGCATACTCTCCTGGGTAAATGTACTTCTCCTTTAGGGTTTGTTCACACTAAGTACGCTTTTGCTTTTGTCAAAGCGCTGGCATTAAAAGCATTAAAAGCGCTACTGCAATGTCGCTCTATGTGAGTGTTCTCACATGAGCGATGAGCTTTCTATCCAATTGCAAACTCCTACACCATTTTCAGAGCGTTTGCAATTCAATAGAAAAGGTAGGAAACTCACTAAGGTCCTTTTTTCACTGCACAGCTGAATCACAAAATCGCTAGCGATTTTTAAATCCCTAGGGTTGCTACTTTATCATAGAAATCATGAGAAATATTTTCCACTACAGTGATTCGATTTGCAAATTGCAATCACTGGCGTAGGTGATTGCTAGTGGAAAAGGGCCCTTAGTGCTTGAAAACAAAAAGTGCTTTGAAAACAGATTTCCTGAGCGCTTTCAATAAATACATTGCATTTATTCATTTCCGGGGCAAAGAGTTCACTTCCTGACTGATATCGGGAAGTGAAAACAACATCGCTACACAAAAGCGCAAATCGATCTGAAAGTGTTTAGAAAAGCACTTTCAAGATCGCTAAAAAAAAAAAAAAAAAACGCTCAGCACTTGCGATAGCTGGCGATTTTTAATATGAACAGGGCCTTAAAGCAAACCTGAACTGAAAATAAATGAGGCAATGAAATGTACGGTATGTGCAGTAGCAATGGTATATAGAACTGTCCTGGTGTTGCATATTCTTATTTCCATTGTAAAGGGTTACTGGTACAATTGAACTACTAAGTGATCTTATTTTTAGATTTCTGCCTGGAAGGCTTTAAATAAATTAGCTCCCAAGGTGTTCCTCTATTTCCTCTTTGAAATTTTAGAGGTATGCAAATTCAAAAGGTATATATTATATCATATCCAAGCGTTAAGAATTACCATTTGGCTTCTGAAGTATGCAGTGTTTAAACATTTCTTACTTTCACTGAATAGAATTAGTTCAGACATAGATACAAGGGAGAAAAAAATTCCATCCGCCTTACGAATTACTAATGGCCGGTATTGTGTATGGAGAGGGACCACACTCTGAGACCCAGCGGCTAGTGTTGCCAAGGGACAAGAAAACACTCGTCATCCATTGAAATGTGTGCAATAGGCTGCACTTTATTGATCAGCTCTCCCTGTGTTATTGTCTCAGAAGCAGGAAACCTTTCCAGGCTACAATATGTACACTAGCTTCAGAAAGTAATTACTGCTAAACGCTGTACATATCCTTTATAATTAAGGCCTGACTATCAGCTACATGCAGTGCCCAACTGTATAAATGGTTTCATATCACAAAATACATTATACTAGCAGCATTTTATTTTAAGGAACACCTTGTTTAGGTAGCAAAAATAAAGTTTGATTGCACTATTGCTCTCAGATAACAGGGGAATAGAGGCGTCCAAGGGCAATAAACTTGCTAAAAACACAATAAAAAGTAAAAATCGGTGGAGGTGGCTTACCTCTCCAATGACACTAGCTAAATTGACTAAAAGTAGTCCATAGTAATAGTTTAATTTGCCAGGGCAACGTGTTTCGTGGCTGCAAGCCCACTTCCTCAGGCCAAGCACAATGCCACAGGGCTGTGGAGTCAGAGTTGGAGCAATGTTGGGTACCTGGAGTCGGAGGTTTCATAAACTGAGGAGTCGGATGATTTTTGTACCAACTCCACAGTCCTGCAATGCCAATTTGTAATAGCCAAAAGGTTTAGAGTGCCTTGAGAGGATTTTTACTTCTACTGTGTTTTTAGCTAATTTTTATTGCACTTGGGCGCCTCTATTCCTGCGCTGTGCATTGCCACCTCCACACCCCCTCCCCAGGTTTGTATATTGGTCTGCAGTGGTTCCAACCATTTGTAGAACCTTTGTATGTTTTTGTCAAGAGTGTGACCACATCTGATCCGGATATGGATAGCCCGAGTGGAGATGGGTTTGTGCTCTCCATCTGCTGCTTGTGGTTGGCAGCCCCTCATTGCAATCCACATTTGTAAGTATATTTCATCTCATTAAATATTTTAGGAACATTCACATATTGAGCTATTGGTTTCCCATGGTCTCTGTGTTTTTTTTCCCTAAAAGGTGAAATCTTCACCTTACTCCACATTGCTCTCAGATGTCCGCAGATTTTCGGGCCAGTACTAGGGTAAGCTGGGCAAATGCCCCGACCAAGCAAGTGAAGTATGGTCTGGTGCTAGAACTGTACCGGTTCTGATCCAGTTCTGTATTATGCCTGAAGAAGAAACTTTTTGAAAGCTTGCAATAAACCACATACAGTTCATGATCAAAGGTATTATCTGAATCAACATTTGTGGGATTGATGTCAGCGTATCTGCCCAGGACCACAAGCTACATAGGGGCCCCACAATTCAAGAAGAATAGACATCACACGTTTACTGCCAGTCAGTACAGTATGAAAATGTAAGGGGCTTCACGTTCATTTCTGACAAGTAATCCAGTTTACCTACAACCATCCCTGCCAAAATTGGAATACCCAAGGCAACCTGGGTGCCAAACAAGTGAGGAGAGGGGGGGCCCGGTCTGCACTCTTTACAGATACTGCTACCCAGAGCTTTTCTTTAGGGTACAAGGCAATCAGATAAAGGGGCTTCCTTAGTGCTTCCCTCTGCCAAGAGATTTAATACCAGTTTAAAAAGTATGCTCAAACAGACAGATTGGTCCATGCCCCAAGTGGAAGCTGCTGGTAGAACCCTTGGAGGAAAACAAAACAAAACAAAACAAAACAATATGACTGCCTTATCATGGAGGCATCCTAAAGGGACCCGAGCACCACATAACAAATATATAAAACAAACCACCCCGTAGGGGAGGTTCGGTAACTGTGGGCTCTTGGGGTGAATTTACCAACCAATGTGGGATTCTCCATAGCCCTCCATCTAAGAGGGCCTCCATCTTCTCTGTAACGGTGCTGAAAAAGTGCAGTTTAAAGGGATGTTGCTCGCCCCTGTCTACTTATGGGACAAATCATGATTGATTCAGAAATCGGGGTCAAAAATCGCAGGCAGTTTGTGATCCATCCCAAAGCACTGTCTGTGGGCCCCAGGTCTAAACACACTTAAAGAGAACCTGAACTGAAAATAAAAATCAAATAACCATACACATGTCATAAAGTTGAAGAGAAATCGAGAGCCCAATATGGTGTAGTATGTCAAAATTGATTGGATAAATGAATCAGTGAGATGGTAATACTCACAAACACGGGTTACCACCTAGGTAACCACTCATTAGGCAGGTGAGGAGATTAGACCTGTCCTCACTCAGGATTAAGAAGTCGCTCTCTGTAGATAGGAAGAAAGGGGGTAGATCACCCCTCCACCTGGGGTGGACTCAAATATATTGGTAGGTGAACAGAGGCGCCAGAAGGATAAAAGTACATAACATTTTTAAAAAATTGGTGGGAGGAAGTGGTGGACTGACAGAGGTGCTCTGCTTGCTATAACTGAATTGCTGTTGTTTATCCCCTGCTTATTGCCTGAAGAAGTGGGCTGTGCCCGCGAAACGCGTTGCATCTTTGGGGTATTTTCAATAAATGTGTATATCTATACATTTACAGTCCTTGGTGTCTGCTTTAACGGAGGCGAGTCCACCACTTCCTTCCAGCAATTTTTTAAAAATTTTATGTACTTTTATCCTTCTGGCGCCTCTGTTCACCTACCAATATACACGTCATACTTGCACCTCCCATATAGTCTACACCTCAATCTCATTCTCTTCTCCTGCGTCCCATTTGCCACTGTGATCAATGGATTTCTCCATCCTCCATTATAAAAATGTCCATTACCCCATAACAGCTTCCTGGTCAGCACACTGTAATATCACCCACTTGAGCCATAGTAAACATGGACATTACCTAGCATATTCAGTTGTAACTGACAGCTGCTGATATATAACTGACAGCAACTGGTATATTTCAGTTCTGTCAAAACCTTGTCAGAACTGGAAGGGATCGCTGTAAGAAGAAAATGGTGAGCTTCTGAAAGGAACTGACTGTAGGTTAATATATAACATTCATTTCTAGCTACGTCATGTGTTTATTTTAAATAATTTTCCTCGCTTCAGGTTCCCTTTAATAACCGTTGGCCGAAATGACAGTTAATGACTGTTTCAGCCGGAGAGCGTTCTGTATGTACAAAGGCCACCTTCTGAGTCTGCTCAGGTGTCCTGTCAAATCCTTACAGTGAGTTAAGCTAAAATAAATAAATTAATAAATGATACTGACCTAATAAGGGGGAGAGCTCTAGGGTCTTCCTATGGGCCCTTTGCTCTAGCGCTGTGTCCCCGGTTAGCAGTCTCTGACCAATGGGTCGGAAAATGCTCACTTCCCCCGCAGGAGGCTTTGAGTGCTTCTGAAGACGGGCTGCTCCGTAGCGCGCATGCATGGGTGCGCTCTCTCACGCATGCGCAGTATTGAGGGAGCCGCCTGTCTTTGAGAGCACTTGGCCTCCTGAAGACTTCCGAAGCCTCTTGTGGTGGGAGATTTGAACGGGGGAGCCAGTGCTGGAACGAGGGGGGACTGTGAGAGGATCGGTAAGGCTCTATAGGACCTAGAACCCTCCCTCTCCTTAGGTAAGTATCTTTTTTTTTTTTTCATTTTAGCTTCAGACTCCCTTTAATGACCTCCAACGCCTAACAGCAATGTTATTTTCATCCACAAACTGAGGGAAGCCGCTCCGTCATGTGTTGATCGTCGTCCCTCCACCCCTTCCATAGAAACAGAACACACTGCTAGCCTCAAGGATAGGGAGGTGTCTGTACAAAATTATTCCCTGAATTGTCGCCCAAGGGATCGTTTACCGATCCCTGTCAGGCGACAATTATCGTATATGTGTGTATGTGGCTTTAGAAAAGCATTATGGTTCGCAAAATGCAGCATCAAATACAATTCCCAAGACAGGCTTTTGCAAAAGGTGCTGAAATACTGAGACCGATATAAAAAAAAATCCTCCAGTACTACATGAGAAATCTCAGTGCCTCGGGGGATACATTGTGAATTATCCATCCTCACCTTTGTGACGGTTTACAAGCCTTGCACTGAGACCATAGCCATTAACATCTGGTTATAAAGAGTGTTTTCAGGCTCATAAAGCAAGATTTATGCCACAACACGTTACTGAACATTTATCTTACCAGTACCCTTGTTTAAAATGTAGTGTACCTGTCATAGTACAGTTAGGGCTCTTTTATTCTACATGATTTTTCAAGTTCTGTGATCCGTTACTAATCGCATGCATTTCGCTAAACACAAGGACATCTTCAAAATGATTTTATACCACAGTGATCGCAATCCGATTCTGCCTGAATGCAAACCTCCTGCATGCTGCATTTCTAGCACTGGGGCTGATTTATTAAAGGACAACTGAAGTGAGAAGACTGGAGGCTGCCATGTTTATTTCCTTTTAAACAATACCAGTTGCCTGGCAGCCCTGCTGGTCTGTTTGGCTGCAGAAGTGTCTGAATAACACCAGAAACAAGCATGCAGCTAATTGTCAGATCTGACAATAATGTCAGAAACACCTGATCTGCTGCATGCTTGTTCAGGGTCTATGGCTGAAAGAATTAGAGGCAGAGGGTCAGCAGGGCTGCCAGGCAACTGGTATTGCTTAGGAAGGAAATAATCATGGCAGCCTCCCTGGTGCGCCTCGGGCACCTTTCAGGGGTGCCTCGGCATGTATCCCCATCCTTTACGTCATTGGGAGTCCCGATCCACCCCTCAGCGCTGCCTGGCACTGATTTGCCAGGCAGCGCACGGGGTCTGGGGGGCGGCGCGACAGATAGCGGCGATCGAGCGCGGGGCGGCAGCGATCGGTGTGCTGACGCAGCTAGCAAAGTGCTAGCTGCGTGCATCAAACAAAAATTAAGCAAATCGGCCCAGCAGGGCCTGAGAAAAACCTCCTGCGCGGGGTTACCGCCAAGGAGGTTAATCAGTGTCCCAGAGTTAGAAAAAGGTCAATAGTTCATGTATTTTATACCAGCCCTCGGAAGTTGAATTCTGCCAGGAAACCGTTTATGGTTGTAATTTGCTTATCAGTGATGTTTACTATGTACCTGACAAGGTACCAACAAGACAGAAGCTGTCACTTCCATGCATAGAAATTAACTCTTAAGGCCCATACACACGTCGGATTTTTGCGAACGACCCGTCGTTTGAACGTTCCGTCGTTCGCACGTCAAATCCGGCGTGTGTACAGACTATCGTTCGGGTGATAAGACTGGTTTTCAGCGATCCGCCCGACGCCGGATTTGACGTGCGAACGACGGAACGTTCAAACGACGGGTCGTTGGCAAAAATCCGACGTGTGTATGGGCCTTAAGAGTTAATTTTTTTACAGGCAGCAAAATTAAACAAGTAAAACAGACTGGCTATTAATATGTTTTGTACTGTACATGCTTATCTAATCATGTCACCTAACCACTTGAGGACCACAGTGCTAACCAACCCCCCCCCCCCCCCCCCCCCCCAAAGACCAGGCTTTTTTTTTTTTTTTAATACTAAAATGGCAACTGCAGCTTTAAAGCCAAGCTGCAGGGCCGCACAACTCAGCACACAAGTGATCCCCCCTTTTCCCCCCACCGACAGAGCTCTCTGTTGGTGGGGTCTGATCGCCCCCCCAGATGTTTCTTTTTTTTAAATTAATATTTATTTTTGTAATATTATTTAAAAAAAAATTTCCTTCATTTTCTAATTTCCCCTCCCTCCCCCAGTCAGCCAATCATAGCGATCGGCTGTGATAGGCTTCAGCCTATCACTGCCGATCACTCCTGTGTGCCACATGGGGATAGCCGTGTCACACGGCTGTCCCCAGTACAGCGCTGCTGCAGATCGTAGCACTGTACTATGTAAATAGACGGCGGTTACGCCGATTAACAGTCTCCTAAGCGGTGATCTCCGCTCGGAGACTGAAGGCGGGGCGAAGCTCCTTCCCCAAATAGCAGATGCGGGTGGAGCCTGCGCGAAATCTCCTGCAGTAGCCAGCCCCAGGACTTGATACCAATTGGCGTTAGGTGGTCCTGAGGCTGCAGCCGCGGTCACGCCCATTGGCATGCCGAGGTCGTTAAGAAGTTAACCTTCCTGGCGGTTTAATTTTTCTGCAAAACAGGCAGAAAACCTTTTTTTTTTTTTTGTGTTTCATGTAAAGCTACCAGAGTGGTAGCTACATGAAACACCACTAGAGGGCGCATGTGTCCCTCTAGTGCGATCGTCGCCGGCATCAATAGCAAACAGGGGAACGCATATATAACGCGCTCCCGTTTGGCTTCTCCTGTCGCCATGGCGACGATCGGAATGACGTCATGGACGTCAGCCGACGTCCTGACGTCAGGCGCCTCCGATCCAGCTCATAGCGCTGCCTGGAACTCATTGGTTCGGGCAGCGCAGGGCTCTGGCGGGGGGGGGGCCTCTTCCACCGCTGCGGGCGATCGCCGCGATCAAGCTGTACGCGTGGCTAGCAAAGTGCTAGCTGCACGTACAGCACTTTAAATGGCCCAAATCGCCCCACCAGAGGCTGAGATATCTTCCTGCGCGGCATAGCCCGAGCTCAGCTCGGGCTTACCGCCAGGAAGGTTAAAGGACAACTGAAGCGAGAGGGATATGGAGGCTGCCATATTTATTTCCTGTTAAGCAATACGAGTTGCCTGGCTGTCCTGTTGATCCTCTGCCTCTAATAGTTTCAGCCATAGACCCTGAACATGTATGCAGCAGATCAGGGGCTTGATTCACAAAGCAGTGCTAACTGTTAGCACACCTGTGAAAAGCCCCTTAGCACGTCTAAAAGAGCTTTTCACGCATCACGCGCAAAGTTATGCACGCGCATAGGACTTGGCGCGCGGTACTTAGCGCGCGATCTGATTGAGAAATCCGGTGCTAACCTACTTAGCATGTCTAAAGACTTTAGACGTGCTAAGTAGGTTAGCACCGCTTTTTGAATCAAGCCCCAGGTGTTTCTGACATTATTGTCAGATCTGACAAGATTAGCTGCATGCTTGTTTCTGTTGTGATTCAGACACTACTGTAACCAAATAGACCAACAGAATAGCCAGGCAACTGGTATTGTCCGATAGGAAATAAATATGGCAGCCTCTATATTCTTCTCACTTCAGATGTCCTTTAAGGTTTCCTTTCAATGTTGGTCTTGCTACCTACCCTAAACACAAGATGGCACCCAATTCCAGGAAACAAGCTATGTACCACACCAAAAGTTGATTATGGGCCAATAAAGAAATATTTGTGGCATTTTCTACCTATTCGTTGTCCCATTTTTGCCCCCCCCCCCCCCCCCTACACTTCTTTTAAGACCAATAAATTACTGCTGGGAGCATTAAGATGCTGGGCCCGAAATACAGTCACATAACAGCCACACCGATACAAGCATGGCTCTTACTTTTATTATCCCCGGGACCATTGTGTCACACTCCGTTTCCAAGCTTATTAGTTTAAGGTCTTTTGAAAATGCAATAAACTGTGCCAGTTGCCTAGGCAACCCTCTTATAAAAGTCTCCAGTACCTCCTGAGAATGAAGTCCATTAATTCCATAACAATAAGCAACATCGCTGACTTCTACTGAATCGGCAAACAGGTACGTTACAAGATAATGGTCTTCATTGTGAAAAATAATATTACACCGGATGCTGTGATCCATCCAGTATCCAGTGTAGAAATCACACGCTAATGAAAGGCTCGTTTCTTGTCCATAGCAACCAGATTTTCATTCTGTTCCTTATTGGGAGAGTGAAATATTTTCATCTGGTGGTTGATTGGTTGCCCTGAGTAACTAGAAATGTTTCCATTCACATACTTTTCATGCATAAGACCCTCTTGACACAGATACTGCTCTTTCCTGTGTGTAGCCTGTCTCCTCTATTGTCTGACAAAGCATGGCATCATCACTGCAGACATGGCTACAGCGGATGCAGGGGGGTAAATACAGGGGGCCCCAACTACTAATGCTATCCTTTAATAAAGGGGTCCATTATTCAGATCAGGTGTTTTTATGGCTACAATTGTTATCGGTGTGAAGATTATGATGTCCACTCTTGTTTTATGACTTTTGCAAGATGGGCCACCAGGCTGTGGTAATCACCAGTGATAGAAAAAGAGGAAGGGTGAGAATATTGGGGGGCCCCAGGATTTGTAGTTACACCACTGAACGTATGCATAGTGGTGCACACAGGTACATATGGGTCCACTGTGAACGGTACGAGTGACAGCGTCTGATAACCACAGTAGTGGGTAGGATGGAGGCGCCCAATGTGCGTTCTATTTTTGTATTTTTAAATACAAATAAAAAAAAGATATAATAAAAAGAGAGGTAATTGCTTACCTCTCCAGAAGATATAGACACCAGTTCAACTGGAAAAAAGTTTTTATTCAAAAAGCAATCTGACAACGCGTTTCACGGGTCATGGCCCACTTCCTCAGGTCAATACAAAATGCCTTGATAACTTAGTCATTGACATTAGAGGCGCCTACACCCTATCCCCTATGTTATTAAGGCATTTTGTATTGACCTGAGGAAGCGGGCCATGACCCGTGAAACGCGTTGTCAGATTGCTTTTTGAATAAAAACTTTTTTTTTCAGTTGAACTGGTGTCTAGATCTTCTAGAGAGGTAAGACATTACCTCTCTTTTTATATCATTTTCTATTTGTATTTAAAAATACTAAAATAGAACATACACTGGGAACCTCAATCCTACTCATTACCAGTCAGACCTCCTTTGGAGGTAATAGCTTTGCAGTTTTTTCTGGAAAGTCTATCGTACTACAGGAGAGCGACCATCCAGTATCCAGCAGGACCTGGATTACCGAGCAGGGACTGTTAATTCCCTTCAGGCCTATACAGTGGTTGCAGGAACTGCATCCCACCTTTGTGAGTATATATTTATATGAGTTTATCCTCCCTATACTGAATGATACTGCACCATTGGGCTCACCTACTGTAGCTATTTTTGGCCCTTACAAGAATCGCAAAAGAAAAAACCCTATAGGATAACCACAGTATTAGCAAAGCAACTGCAGAAGCACTGCTATTTGCAACTGTGTTTTCCTTGGGGGGGTTTGGCTCTCCTCCCCTGTTGATTGCCTAACCCTAACCAATACTCATAACAAATTGTTTTCCTGACTGCTAAACCTATCCACATCCCCCTTTCCCTGCTAACCTAAAATGCACTGAATTCAAAACAATCAGGGGAGCATTTCAATTGCATGAAAACAGGGCAGACTTTTAGTGCAATGGGATGCAAAATTGTATCTTAGATGAGATTCAAATGTATGTTAAATTTGCTCCATAGAATCTATAAATTGTATTTGAATGGGGCCTGTTCTTAGCAGTGAATCCAAAACAATCAGGAAAGGATTTCAAAGGCAAGAAAACAGGACAGGCTGCATTAAGTGAAATGTGATGCAAAGCAATCAAAGCAATCTCATATCAGATGACATTCAAATGCAGGATAAATCTACTCCAGAAAATCTCATTTACACTTAAAACTCTGCAACTAACTAAGAGACATTGAAAATACAGGTCAAATGTCTGATTTGACAGGTGGGAACCGGGCTTTATAACTGTATAATTACTTTTGTACCCAGAAAATACACCGGAGAGTGTGACACTATCACATAGCTTTATCATATTAATTGGATTTCGGCTGTAAAATATCTCACCAGTGGAATTCCTGAGAGGCAAACAGCTGGAACCTGACATAACTAATCAACGGTCAAAAAGAAAAAAAGAACAAAACCCACAATTATCACTTTCAAATGGAAGGAACCTTTAGGCTGAGGTCACATGAGCATGGAAGTCACTGGCATGAGAGATGGAGGACTTGCTGCCAATTCACAGTAAAGGAATAGGAGTAGAAGAAGGACTATAAAGACAAAGCGTCTGGTTAAGAATCAAATACCTTTGCCAAAAGGAAGGGATGTCTTAGTACACTATGACATGCCTGCATGTTAGGTTGATGCGGATCTGTAAGAAGTATAAGCTATCGGCTTGCTATACACCAGCAGTTCTGGTTGTAAGCCTGGCTGAGTTAATTTGCATATTTAGGAGTGATGCATCATGGGAAACCACAGCTGCGCACTTAAAGCTGAATTATCACAAATACCTTCTGTTTTAAGAAAATCAAATTACTTTTAGCATTGCTTTTTAGTAGGAGAGTTTTTTGGTCTCTTTTAGTTCCCTATACAGTACTATACTGAATTGTGATCAACTTGTGGTGTTGATTTGGCATCAGATTTACGAAGTGAAAAAAACCATAGCAAATAGCTTCTCCCAGCCAGTAACCACTGATATTCTGGGGAAGTTGTGACGTTTAGCTCATGTCGGCAGAGGAGATCAAAGCACAGAAGGGTCACAACATACCAGCCAGTGATTCTTTTTAAAGGGTAAAATAAATCAACACACCTTTATTTGTCAGTCAAAGCAATGTCCAGAAAAAAAACAATCCACCACACCGGGTATTCAGCACACTGTAGGCACAGCACTCTGCTCCTGTACCACCCCGGACCTCGGGATATCTTTGGGATAACTGCTTACCACCCGTTTATTCTCAACAGCCACACCGGCTCTTCAGTGACACCCTGCCACGGGCCTAATGGCAGTTTTTGGCCACTCACCTATCCTGGCATTTCCTGGATTACAAGCACTGGAGTCCAACTCCCTCCAGCATCTGCAGCTTCCCTGCAGCAACAGGCCTGGCAGCCCTATCGGCTGCATAGCCTTTCAGGAGCCTTCTTGCTCCACACACAGCCCACATCATACTGAGGAATGCAGCTTCTTATGCTAATGGTGCAGGTAAGCCAGTTAACCCCCTCTCTGTCGGATTCAGGCCTGGACTTGGAGGAGAGGCATGTAAGGCCCACCCTTCTCCCAATACATTCCAGTCCTGGATCCCAAACGAATCTGCACAATATTGTTGCTAACCTGCAACAACATTCACTATCTAGGACCTTTTCCTCCAAATTCAAACCACAAACAAGCAGATATCTGCTGTGATCATTACACCACCTTCAGAAGGCTCACTGTGGTCACCTGACATCTGTTGAACATTCTTCTGGTGTCAAAGTTTCCCAAGTCTTCCAAGTACTGGTTCAAAGGCAAGCGGCTGAATGGGATGATGGTGGATCTATAGTGGTGGAAATTTGTATGCATGCTAAAATTATAAGAATCTCATTGACCATTGCTAATGGATACTCCCATACTGCAGTCTCTGTTAGGTATCATGTGGAATAAATGTTTTATAAAAACATAAGTTTAATATGCTTGCATGTATAGAGGTTGAAAGAAGGTTTGCAAGTTACAGAAATGGAACAGTAGTGCTTTAAGTGGAAATACAAATAGTCTGTTATTACTGTTGTGTTAACTCTTACAACTACAGTACATAACTGGATGCATACAGTGATTTATGAGCTAAATAGCCTACACATTCACTGTGTGAATACTCCTGAATAGTATAAATCAGAGGAACGCCCTCTACTGTGTACTATTATTATAGGAGTGTTTTATCTCCTTTGAGTTTATTTAGACAATTATATGTGAATGGGTTCTTAAGCTATGTACAGATACTAGTTTTTGTGAAAAGAACAGAACCCTCAGTGCCATTAATGATGCTCCTGTTGAGCACTACAACTGACGTGAACAACCAATATGGGTCTGGAAGGCAAGGATTGAGTATCTGAAAATCAAGAGATGCCGCCGCCAAACCTCGAAGGCTGTTCAATTTTAGAGACATGTGCGCCATCTTCTGGACGTACAAAGCCATGAAGCTAAAGCACCTTCAGGCCGGTTTTACACCTGGCCAGAGCATTGGCAGTGCAATTCCCCCCCTCGTGGCATCGCAACGCACAAAATATTCATATGACCCTGTGGCAGAGTGCGTCGACAGAGTCATATGCATAACACCCCTCTCACCCAGTGACATACTCTGGACACTTCCTGGACAGGAAGTGTGTCACTGGGATTCCTGGGTTTCTCCATTGTATTCCCATAGTTCTTCACCTGTGCGACGCCAACATGTTTATAATTTGTGCATCGCCCATAACATCCACCGATGCATCGCCACGGAAGTCCGACGGTAACTTGCTGTTGACTTTGTGGTGGCTCATTGGGCACTTCTAGCGCATTGCTGTAATTGTGCTAGGCCCCATTGCCGTTATGTTACCCTGCGGTAAAAAAGGGTAACACACCGCATGTTGGCAAGGCAAATGTAAAAGGGGCCTCAAACCCCTTTGGCTCTCCGTGGGCCTCTCCAAACTGATCCCCTTCCACAACTTCTATGACAGAAAGCCTACTGGGCTAATCAAAGTTCAGGGATCATGTCCATTAAAGTCAATGAACCCCCCGGGGCTCAGGGCAGGTTCAGTAGAGCGGCCGTTACTTAGAAGGAGTGCGAATAAGTTTGCAGCACTCGCTACGCTGCACTACTGTGCATAGCGCGCGAATAACTGATGCTTCTCTCATTAAAGAGGAACTTCAGCCTAAACAAACATACTGTCATTAAAGAGACTCCGTAACAAAAATTGCATCCTGTTTTTTATCATCCTACAAGTTCCAAAAGCTATTCTAATGTGTTCTGGCTTACTGCAGCACTTTGTACTATCACAGTCTCTGTAATAAATCAATGTATCTTTCCCTTGTCAGACTTGTCAGCCTGTGTCTGGAAGGCTGCCAAGTTCTTCAGTGTTGTGGTTCTGCTATGCACTCCCCCCTCAGGGGGGAAAGAAACACACACATGATCTCTTGAGATTCAAAAGGAATGCTGTATACAGCCTGCTTGTGTATGGATGTATTTTCTATGTGTGGACATACTGTACATCGACCTACTTCCTGTTTTGGTGGCCATTTTGTTTGTTTATAAACAAACTTTTTAAAACTGTTTTTAACCACTTTTAATGCGGCGGGGAGCGGCGAAATTGTGACAGAGGGGAATAGGAGATGTCCCCTAACGCACTGGTATGTTTACTTTTGTGCGATTTTAACAATACAGATTCTCTTTAAGTTACATTAGTTATGTTAATTAAAATAGATAGGTTATATAATCTCTTACCCACACGGTTTTAAAAGAACAGGCAAAGGTTTGTGATTTCATGAGGGCAGCCATCTTTTTGGTTGAAAGGAGGTGACAGGGAGTAAGAGAGACAGTTCCAACTGTCCTGTATCCTGATCACCCCTCCCAGCTGCTAGGCAACGAAAAGAACAACAGAAATCCCATCATGCTTTGCATAGCATCAGGGGAAAAATGCCCGAGCAGTTTTCTTTGGTGGGGCGGAGCTTAGCTTCTGTGCAGCTAAAAATTAGGCTTGGGTATGAAAAACAAAGTTCTGATGCTGTGAAACTGTTAAAGAAACACCAAGCCTTTTCAGTGCTGCGGAGTATATTTTTAGTCTGGCGGTTCATTTTAAGCTGCGCTGCTTCAGCTGCGCAGCAACCCCATTGTATTTTACTCTACGACTTGTGTCAAACTCAAGGCCAGAGGGCCTAACACAGCCCTCCTTGCCACTTTATGTGGCCCTCAAGAGCTTCAAATGTCTGTTAGTGTAAGCAGTAAATAAACGACAGCCCACTGCCTTCCCATCCACACTGGTGACAATGTTTCTGCCGAACAGTGTTCTCCCCAGGCTCTTTTAGCCGGGTGCTCCACCCGGCCTATTTTGGCAAGCACCCGGCTGTCATCGTTTCATCTTCTCATCCTCCTCCTAGGCTGTAAGTATCATTGCACCGGCTCTGCATTCCCCGACTGTCCCCATCCGGCTACTTTTTCATGCCACCCCCTTAAGAGATTAGCATGGGGCCCTCTTCTGGGGCCCAAACCCACTGACACACCCCTCCTTCCCTGGTGGCAGGTAAAACATACACACCTCCCCACATAGAGTAGCGGAGTTGAGCAGAGTAATATTTACCTGCTCCAGCGATGACGTCTCTTCTGTTCTTCTGCTCTCTGCATTTCCATACTTCCTTCTCCCAATCACATGACAGCAGCATAGAGCGTGTGGCTGTCAGGAAGATCAGAGACCCAAAGCAGCACTGGAGCAGGTAAATATTAAACTGTTCCACTGCATCACTCTGCAGAAGAGGTGGAAGGGCGGGGGGGGGGGGGGGGTATCAGTCCCCCCACAGTTTAGCCACTTTGCTTGAGTCTGTTCAGTAAATGTTAAATCTTAATAAACAATTTGGCCAGCGGTTTAGACTTTGGCCCCTTACGAGTTTGACACCTCTGCTCTGCATCAAAAAGTACAACTTATAAATATGTGAAGACTTGCTTTTTTAACCCTTTCAGTTTTTCCCCCATAGGCTGTTTGTCAGCTGCTTCTTTTGTTGTGTTGCTACAGCGCTATGCTTTAGGATAGACAAAAAAAAAAAAATCCCAGTGCAGTCAGCTGACCCACAGCAGTGTTTGTTATAACTCAGGAAGCAATGAAGAATGTGCTTCAAACCCCAGCTGGAAACAGTGGCACTGCTGCTAAGTGGTGACAAACAACAGGGAATGCCTATACAGCCTCTCCATCAGCTCTGTGGATACATGACAGAATTTAACTCAACAGTGTCGACACCAGCACTGGCTGGGCTAAGATAGGATAGTGCTTGCTTGCCGTAACTGCAGAGAGACTGGAATCCCAGATATTCCTCTGTTCTCACTGTGAGCAACTGCAGAACAACTGACAACTGCAGAGCAAAAATCACTGTCATGCCTATACTGACACAATCTCCCACTGGATTCCACACAAGAGAAAGTAAAGAATCCAGCGGTGGCAGTATGGCAGTTTACACATTTGAATGCAAGCCTGTATGTGCTGCCAACACACAATTTCCAGCACTCATATTTGCTACAATTCTTGAGAAATTATATTAGGATCCTTTAAAATAATAAGTAATTCTTGACTACTCCTTTTTTACAGAAATGTTACAGTTCAGCAATACTCTTGGGATGTCTGGTGTAAATTGCTTTCTTGAGGTCATGCCACAGCATCTCAATCGGGTTGAGGCCTGCACACTACACCACAGACCTGCTTGACAGCGGCGCTCGCGCAGGTGCAGTAGCGGATGTCGGCCTCTGCACACGGAGCGGACCCCGGGCTGGCGGCTGCAATCAAAGATGCGGCGTGGGACATTTCAGCTGCAAGGGGCTGGAGGAAGCCCTGGGTAAGTAAATCAGCTTTGTTTGCCTGATGGCTCCTTTAACGTCAAAGGCCATTTTCACCTGTCAGCACTCCTCCCATTCATTTGGCCATAACTTTATCACTACTTGTCACACCTGAAAGATCTATATCTTGTTTCTTTTTCACCACGAATTAGGCTTTATGTGGGGGATACTTGTTTTAAGTAATTACTTTAATTTTCTATACAGGATTTTATAGGCAAAAAAAAACAAAAAAAAACAAAAAAAAAAGACGATTTCTCCAATTCCATCCCCTATAGTTATAAAATAAGCAATGCCACTATAAATAAACCCTACCCATTTCTTTTGCCCATTAGTCCTGGCTATCACAACATTTAAATTATGTTCCTAGTACTATGTAAGGTACCAATAGATTATTTGAAAACAAAGGTGCATATTTTCTGTTTTGGTTTTTTTTTTGTGGTGAAAGCCCTTATGTACTGAAATAACAGTAATATACCCTCATGACATACGTATTAAAAAAAAGGGGAGTCCCTAAAGCAACTATTTATGTATTTTTTTTTAACTGCTTGTTTTGTTTTTTTACGTTTGTTTGGTAACTAGGGGGGGGTTCTTTGGAAGGGATTAATTGTATTTTTTTATCATTAACCTCCTGCGCGTTACGCCGCTCAAGAGGTATTGTAGCCTCAGAGTCCCCAGCAGAGAAGGCGAACATGCTAGCTAGCACTAGGCTAGCTAGTACAGGTGGTCACCACCCCCCCCCCCCCCCAATCCAGCCGCATAAACATTACCCAGCCTTGTTCCAGAGATCATTGCAGCATCCCCGCACAGCTCCGGTCTTCTCTATGGGGAGGATCGTACATGACGTCATGACATCATGCGCAGGCACAATCCTCCCCATAGAGCAGACCGGAGCTGTGCTGGAACCAGGCTGGGTAATGTATAAGCGGCTGAATCGGTGGTGGTGGTGGGGGAAATCGGGGGGTGGTGGTCACCTATACTAGCTAGCCTAGTGATAGCTTACATGTTCTGGAGACATTAAATCTAATAGATTTCTCCTGGGGGACTCCTGAGGCTACCAAAACTTCTTGAGCGGCATGTCTGACACAGTGTTGGGCATAATATTTAGGAAGTTAAAAATGCGTGATGGCGTTAGAAACACTATCCTGGTTTACCAGGAAGTGTTCCTTATTTTTCCCCATTCTTTTCTTTCGTTATTATGAAAGGACGTGGCCCCTGATCGGGGTCATGTCTATTCATTCCAGGCACTGTTATTGGTTCGAGGAACCCTTATTCCTCTTCCCCAATCACCGCCACGATCGCGTATATGCGTCCAGTTAGACTTAGTGTCCATCTGGACAACTATAGCTGTCTAGATAGATAGAATGAAGTGGAAAGCTTAAGATGAGGAAAGCTTCTGGATCTTGCAGAGGCTTCCCACATCCACCTGGCCCCCACCATTGCCACACGTAGACCCTGGTACATATCTGACAAGAGCTTGTGGGATATGTTCATGTGGCTGTGCTCCTCACCGTGGCCGTACCTGCGCATCAAGCCAAATTGTGAATATACAAGCAGGTCTTAGTGCACCGGCACGGCCATACTAGCGCAGGCGCAATATGGCTCCGCTCGTGTACGAAGAGGAGTACTGACGCAAACTTCAAGAGGATCCTGAGGGCAACATCGAGTCTTCAAAGGACCTCTGTGACCAATTTGCCCATTTCTTCACAGACAAAGTCTCCGCTATAAGGTCCGCCATCCAACTTACAGCATCTGAGCCTAATATAGCGCCGAAGACCATTAGCAGAGACAATGTAACACCTTGGTCAAACTTCAAAGAAATTGATGAAGAAGTCACATCAAGCATCCTCCTTCACGTCCGCCTAACTACCTGTGACCTAGATCCTGGCCCAACACAGTTCATGTTGAACTGCCCTGACCTGTTCGTACCGGTATTCCTAAAAATTGTTAACTGTTCCTTAAAATCAGGGATATTTCCTGCTTTACTGAAGGAAGCAATCATCAGGCCTCTCCTCAAAAAACCCTCCCTGGACCCAGATGCAATGACCAGCTACAGACCTGTCTCTAACCTCCCCTTTCTGGGCAAGCTAATTGAAAAAGCTGTTTACCTCCAGCTAGAAGCCAAAATCCTACAAAACAACAGTTATGACCCATTCCAGTCTGGCTTCAGGAAACACCACAGCACTGAAACTGCCCTCATCCAAATATGCAACCACCTGCTCCTAGCAAGAGACAGAGGAGAGTGCTCCATCCTCATACTGCTAGACCTTTCTGCAGCCTTTGATACAGTTGACCATGACATCTTGATAAACAGGCTACAGGAATACTGCGGCATTGATGGCATAGTTCTTCAGTGGTTCCAATCCTTCTTGAGTGGCAGAACCCACAAAGTGTCTATGGGGCCCTTCCTGTCCACCCCTGTATCACTTAAGTATGGGGTGCCCCAGGGCTCAATCCTCACTCCCCTGCTTTTCACGATTTACATGTTACCGCTGGGAAAACTATTCCAAAAACATGGCCTGACATACCACTGCTATGCAGACGACACCCAACTATATCTTTCCTTCAAGCCTGGTGTGACAGACCCAACTCTAACTATAAACGCCTGCTTACGTGAACTACAGCAATGGATGAATGACAACTGGCTGAAACTAAATGCAGACAAAACTGAAGTCCTTCTGATAGGAGGGCAGAGCATGATAACAAAACAACTTAACTTGCAGTCTTCACCACTGGGAATAGGAGGCACGGATCTGTGCAGCTCTGATCATGTGCGTAGCCTGGGAGTTCTAATTGATTGGGATTTAAACTTCAGAACTCAAATCTCTGCTGTGGTGAAATCATCCTATTTTCACCTGAAGAACATTGCAAAAATCAAGCACCTCATACCCCCAGAAGATCTGCCAACCTTAGTCCACGCCTTCATCACATCCCGACTGGACTACTGCAATGCTCTCTACACTGGCCTTCCAAAAAAGGTCTTGTACCGACTACAGCTGATACAGAATACTGCTGCCAGACTGCTAACCAACCAACCCCGTCACTGCCACATAACGCCAGTCCTGCATTCCCTTCACTGGCTACCTATAGAATGGAGGGTCCTATTCAAGATCGGCCTACTGACATTTAAATCCCTGAATAATTTAGGCCCTGGATACATGAAAGATATGTTGCAGCTGCGTAGCAATCCCCGCATTCTCAGATCAACAGGTTCTAATAATCTAGTCATACCCAGAGTCCACTTGGAAACTTTTGGTCCCAGAGCCTTCTGTCATGCTGCCCCTACGTTTTGGAACTCCTTACCTCAACAGATCAGGACAGCTCCATCCCTGGACGTGTTTAAATCCAGACTGAAAACCCACCTGTTTAGTTTGGCATTTGCAGAAATATAACTTTTGTTGTGTGAATACTTCATCCTACTAATTACTGAATCTGAGAGAGCCTAAGCGCTTTGAGTCCTATGGGAGAAAAGCGCTATATAAATGTTATTGTATTGTATTGTATTGTAACTACAATGGTCTGAAGGAGGATGTGGGAAGACTGGAGGATCAAGAGGCTTGCCTCTTCTTAGGCAAGTATCTATTTTTAATGCTGCCTCGGGACATTTTTAAATGTGGAAATTAGTTGACTGGCAGAAATGTGCCACTCCAATTTCACCCTCAGATTAAAAAGAAGAACCGATATGAATGCCGTTTCCTGCCAGCCACAGAAGGCATGCAGCTACGCTGTACCAGGGTTATCAGGGTTGAGTCTATGAACCCCCCACTGCTCTCGGCACAGCAGGATCCCTCTGAGTAAGCTGTAATTTTCAACCTTTTAAAAAATGTCTCTCTAGCTGTGAAGTTTTTGTCTTGCTCTACGAAACAGCCTCGTTAGCTGGAAAAGTACACGCAGGGAAAAATATACCGATAATCATTAGAAAGCGAAAATATATGTTTGACTTGTGAAGTTTATCCACTCAGGTTTATTATGGCACCGAGATCACCGCTGGCTCGCTGAACAAAGGGAGAGGGATTCATCAGAACGCGCCTTGCCGGGGTTTTGTTGGCTGAATCGTGACAATTGCAGCTGATCAAACCCTTTCTCCGGCGGTACCGTCAGCCAGCGGATGCCCCAGATACACCACAAAGGGCTCCTTCATCAGGTGTCACAGAACCGCACAAGTGGTGGGTAGGAAAGAGAGATGGCGATAAAAGTAATAGAATAATGCCTATAACTAAAGCTACATCTAAAAGTAACAGCCAAGGTGCTGGCGGGGCTTCCATGCATGTTAGAGCAGATGCCAATCAATTACAACTTACAACAACTGGCGGTATGTGGATAAGAGGAAAAGGGAGAAATAGAAAAATGAAGTAAAAGAAAAAGATGGAAGGGGCGTAGGATTGGGCACCAGTGCTCAGCTGCATATGTGTCTTTGGCCAGAAGAAGTAGGACTTCCCAACAGTATTAAAGGCGCTCAGTTTTGAATTTCAGGCACTTTATTGACCTGATGAAGCGGGCCGAGACCCGTGAATGAGTTGTCTATTGTGCATGAATAAATACCCTTTTCATTATTTATTGGTTTGTCCTTTTTGGTTTGTTTTTCGCATAGGACTGCACAACAGTACTCAACTACTGATGCAACACTGGTCAATAAACCTAGGTTAATGCACCAGCGCTCAGGTACTGATGCAGCTTTGCCCAGTGGAAGCAGGTTGGAGAGCCTGGCACAAAAGAAGGAAATATTTGGGTAGAGGGATGAACGATTGTATGTCGGGTGCTGAAAATGAAACAGACAGCAAAAGGTGGGTATAGGTTGAGTTTAGATGTAGATAAGGAGGATTAGGATAAAGGGGAAGTAGATTTTAATCGTGTTAGACAGTTGTGGTTAAGTGCCAGGAATGGGTTAATATTAAAGGGCAAAATTAAGGTTAGGCACCAGTTGCTGCAATGGGTAAAAGTTAAAGCACACTTGAAGTGAGAGGCATAAAGGTGGCTGCCATATGGATTTCCTTCTAAACAATACCAGTTGCCTGGCAGTCCTGCTGATCTCTTTGGCTGCAGTAGTGACTGAATAAAACACTTGAAACAAGCATACAGATAATCTTTTCAGATCTGACAATACAGGAGAATGTCAGAGGTTAGGATATTGTGGTATTCCATTTCATACTGTGGGCCAACCAAATATGTCCCAGTAGCAATAGCAGCAGCAGCAGGAGGGTTCCTGCCTTGTTAGTCACGCAGCTGGACAGCAATTTGTGGTTTAAAACCATTACCAGCTGATACAATTTTACAATGCTTCTTGATAGAGGAAATTCTTTTCACATTTCTGTCAATTGATCGGCCTAATCCCTCTCCACTGATGCAGGGAACATAATGAAAAAATATCAGAAAATAAATAAAAACACAGCCAAACACCCAGAATGCATGGCCTATTGACTGCAGGGTGAACAAAATAGCTAGAAACAGCCAGCTAGCTGGTCACACAAGTACCAGGGGGTGAAAACAGCATTCTGAAAAATAATTACAGTACATTATTCTCTTGGGATCATCAATAGGGTCTGCTAGAAGACAAACATCAACTGTCTGTTGTATTAGTCCCGATTCAAAAAACTATTCTCCTGAATTTTCTCATCTTAATTACTACAGGGGCGTTGCTAGCACCAAAGATCAGTGGCACGTGCCACGTTCCCCCAAGCAGAGTTAGCTATGGTGCCCTAGTGGTGGGTATGCTGGGAGCTGTGGTGCATTAATCAGGGGTATGCTGGGTGCTGTGGCTCCATGCTGGGAACTGTGGTGCCTTTATGGGGGCACGTAGGGAGCTGTGGTTCTTCTATGGGGGCCTGCTGGGAGTTGTGGTGCCTCACTGGAAGGCCAGTGGGAACATGGCAGGGGGTCCACTAGACGGTCAGGGAATGCTATGGGGGAACTGCCAGATAACCTTGCATTTATGGTGGCATTTTGCTGCGCAGGCCTACTTTAGACCGCTGTTAAGTTCATGAAAATTTGGCCACACCGATGTCCACACTCACATTCTATTGTGCAGCCACACCCATTTTCAAACTGGAGTGCCCCAGATCTCTTAGGATCCTAGCAACGCCCATTTACTAAACAGATTTTCAGTACCTAACAAGGGAAAAATCAGGGCTGTGAAGTGGGGTAAATATGGGTGCCTGAAGTTGGAGGTTAATAAACTGAGGAGTCTGCGTATTTTTGTACCGACTCCACAGCCCTGGGAAAAAGTACTACAGCAGTTAAGGTGAATTAGAATGCACTTTTCCACGAGTAGTCTTATTTACTAAAAAGTTTTTCAGCACCTAACAAGGGAAAAAACAGAGCTGTGGAGTAAGGAGGCGGAGCAATTTTTGGTATCTAGAGTTGGAGTCGGAGGTTTCATAAAACTGAGGAGTCGGAATTGACTTGGTGATTCTTGTACCAACTCCAGTTGCGCTGACCCTGCATTCCCCGGGTTGCACCTCACCCAGCTACATTTTTATGATACCCAGCTGGACAAAAAATTGAGGGGAGAACACTGCTGGAGGCATAATGGAAGACAGTGCCAGCAGAGGAGGGGAAAAGGGGGGGGGGGGGAAGCTGTGACTAGAAAAGTCACAGGGGGGACAATGGTGTCAAGAGAAGCCATGGAGGAAGACAATGGTGGCTTTTGGGGACACCGGAGGCACATCAGGGGGCTGTGGGGGCACAGAGGGGGACACAGGTGGACAGAGATGGCACAGTATTGGAAACTGGAGATACAAGGGTACAGTGGAGGGATGTGGGGACAGAGGTATCACAGAAGGAGCCACATGGAAGGTGCACAGTGTTTCAACTTCACTTACGTACAAATTAGTCTTAAGAACAAAGCTACAGTCCCTACCTTATTCATTAACTGGGGACTACTTGTTTCAATCTGCATGTTCATTAGCGTCAAATTATTCTGAGTACTTTTATTCTTCCTGGGGTTGGATACTCATAGTGTGAAGAAATCTAGGAGAAAGGTTTATTGAAGCTGGGCCTTTGTTTTTAAGTCCACAGATAGACTTCATGGTCAGAAGAATGTGGACTCACAAACACCACACCCACACAGTGTTGAGCTGGCCTGGCAAGTAGCAGCCAAGCAGAAGTAACAGCCTCTTGCCCTTCCTAGTAAACACTTGTGACAGGTTTCTGTGTGACTGATAAGACAAGTTACTGCTGTTCGGCCAGCAGGTGGATTTATCCAGCTCCTTACCAGCTGTCATGGCAATCACAAGTGCTCAAGTGGAATTTAGCATTTATTGTTTACAACAAACATCTTAGGTCCACAATGTGATGGTGGTGCTGGGAAGGGCGAGGTTTACAGTGGTTTTCAAAAGTATTCAGCCCCCTTGAAGTTTTCCACATTTTGTCATATTACTGCCACAAACATGAATCAATTTTATTGGAATTCCACGTGAAAGACCAATACAAAGTGGTGTACATGTGAGAAGTGGAACGAAAATCATACATTATTCCAAACATTTAAAAAAAAAAAAAACTGCAAAGTGGGATGTGCGTAATTATTCAGCCCCGAGACAATACTTTATAGAACCACCTTTTGCTGCAATTACAGCTGCCAGTCTTTTACAACATGTCTACCAGCTTTGCACATCTAGGGCTTGATTCACAAAGCGGTGCTAACTGTTAGCACGCCTGTGAAAACCCCCTTAGCACGTCTAAACGAGATTTTTGCACGCAAAACTTTATGCAAGTAAAACTTTACACGCGCACTGCACAGAGCGCTCCGTGCGAAGTGCCCATTAAAGCCTATGGGACTTTGCGTGCGCAAAATTTTGCACGCGGTACTTAGCGCGCAATCTGATCGAGAAAACCGGTGCTAACCTACTTAGCACCCTGGTTAGCGCACCTAAAGACTTTAGATGTGCCAAGTAGGTTAGCACCGCATAGTGAATCAAGCCCCTAGAGACTGAAATCCTTGCCCCTTCTTTGCAAAACAGCTCCAGCTTAGTCAGATTAGATGGACAGCGTTTGTGAACAGCAGTTTTCAGATCTTGCCACCAATTCTCGATTGGATTTAGATCTGGACTTTGACGGGGCCATTCTAAACACATGAATATGTTTGGGTTTAAACCATTCCATTGTTGCCCTGGCTTTATGTTTAGGGTCGTTGTCCTGCTGGAAGGTGAACCTCCGCCCCAGTCTCAAGTCTTTTGCAGACTCCAAAAGGTTTTCTTCCAAGATTGCCCTGTATTTGGCTACATCCATCTTCCCATCAACTCTGACCAGCCTCCCTGTCCCTGCTGAAGAGAAGCACCCCCAGAGCATGATGCTGCCACCACCATACTTGACAGTGGGGATGGTGCGTTCAGAGTGATGTGCAGTGTTAGTTTTCTGTCACACATGGCATTTTGGCCAAAAAGTTCCATTTTGGTCTCCTCTGACCAGAGCACCTTCTTCCACATGGTTGCTGTGTCCTCCACATGGCTTGTGGCAAACTGCAAACGGAACTTCTTATGCTTTTCTGTTAACAATGGCTTTCTTCTTGCCACTCTTCCATAAAGGCCAACTTTGTGCAGTGCACGACTAATAGTTGTCCTATGGACAGATTCCCCCACCTGAGCTGTAGATCTCTGCAGCTCATCCAGAGTCACCATGGGCCTCTTGACTGCATTTCTGATCAGCGCTCTCCTTTTTCGACCTGCGAGTTTAGGTGGACGGCCTTGTCTTGGTGGGTTTACAGTTGTGCCATACTCCTTCCATTTCTGAATAATTGCTTGAACAGTTCTCCGTGGGATGTTCAAGGGTTTGGAAATCTTTTTGTAGGGCCCGTTCAGATCACAAATGCGGATGGCCATGCGTGCGGAACGCATGCGGAAACGCAACGCGTACGAACGCACGCCATCCGCGTTTGTGTGCGTTGCGTGGCTGATCCCATCACTGAAAAGTGAATGGGACAGCCACGCGTTTTAGCAAAATCTGCGTGCAGCATGCGTTCCCGGACCGCACAGGTCCGGAACGCATGCAGTGTGAACATCAGACATTGCACTCTATGCAATGTCTGATGTCATGCGTGTCGGCCACCTGCACGCGTTTCCAAAACGCGGCTGGAAACGCGTGCAGTGTGAACGGGCCCTAAGCCTTCTTTAAATTACTCAATAACTTTATCCCTGACCTGTCTTGTGTGTTCTTTGGACTTCATGGTGTGGTTGCTTCCAATATTCTTAGACAACCTCTGAGGCTGTCAAAGAGCAGCTGTATTTGTACTGACATTAGATTACACACAGGTGCACTCTATTTAGTCATTCACACTCATCAGGCAATGTCTATGGGCAACTGACTGCACTCAGATCAAAGGGGGCTGAATAATTATGCATACCCCACTTTGCAGTTATTTGTAAAAAATGTTTGGAATCATGTATGGAAGTGACACGCGTGGGAGCGGTGGATGCGGTGGCGTGGAGGGACGAGCAGAAACCCAGCTTTAACATCTGAACGGCGGTCAGCCCGGGAGGCCGCACGGGGTGGAGCCCGTTCCCATACGCCACAGGCTTACCAACTGCTTGGCACATGTGAGTGGAACCTTTTAATAAACCATCTGTTTTTAAGCGATATCTGCGCAATGAGAGTATTTGTTTATATTGAGGTAAATGTGTGACCCAAGAAGGAGGCAAGAGAGTCTGTTCGATTGGCAATAGCCATAAGGTGCGGGGAGCCTGGCAAGTACCCCAAAGGCAATTTGAGGCCACTATAATCACTGGCCCACCAAATCTGGTGAGTGTGGATCCTTAGGGTGTTCCTGGTGGTGGTTACAGTCTACATATAGAGAATTTATGGTTGGAGCGCTGTTCTGCAGTAAGGATAAGATCAGGGAAGCTGGCCAGCATCTTTGTATAAATGCTTTTTAGGGAATATCTTTATAAAAGAATATAAGCCTTGCTGAGAATCCCCTATAAAGAGATGGACTAGTCCAAAACCTGTCACTTCTGTCAGATTTCTACTACCTACTGTAAGTGAAAGCAACATAGTAGAAAAGTAATATATGGCTCATTTTACTCTGGAAAAAACGTACTTCTTATTTGTCTATGTTTGCACATATTTTAAATTGTAGAATTTTTCACCATAGTGTCCCTTAAAGGTTTGGAAAGCTTGCAATAAAACATGTAGTCATTAAAGGGAAGGTTCAAGCAAAATAAAAAGAGTTTCGCTTACCTGGGGCTTCTACCAGCCCCATGCAGCCATCCTGTGCCCTCGTAGTCACTCACTGCTGCTCCAGTCCCCCGCTGGCAGCTTGCCGACCTCGGAGGTCGACGGGCCGCATTGCGTACATTTTTACGCATTCCCGCTAGTGCAGGAACATTAACACATATATTTTTACGCATTACTGGTTCCATGCGTAAATTTTTAGGCATTGAACCAGTTATGCGTAAAAATGTATGTGTTAATGTTCCTGCACTAGCGGGAATGCGTAAAAATGTACGCAATGCGGCCCGCCGACCTCCGAGGTCGGCAAGCTGCCAGCGGGGGACTGGAGCAGCAGTGAGTGATTAAGAGGGCACAGGATGGCTGCATGGGGCTGGTAGAAGCCCCAGGTAAGTGAAACTCTTTTTTATTTTGCTTGGACTTTCCCATTAACGGTATCACCGGAATCAACGTTTGTTGGTTTGATGGCTGCATTTCTGCTCCTCGACTAACACCAGATGTCACTTCATATTATTCCACCGCTGCCCCCCTTAAAACGCCTCTTCATTGGAACGCCCCAGGAAGCTTCGGAAGTCCTCATACCCATGAGTACATCAAAAGACTGGCGCATCCATGCTGTGCATGCGTGAGCCTGGAGTCGCTCGTGCGCAGTACAGATCCGCACAGGAAAATCGACTGAATATCTGTGAGTGGAAAGATTTGACCAGATAGATCCCTCTCTGATCAGATAATGATCGGAGAGGGGTCTATCTGTTGGATATATCGACCAGCAGTGTATAGTAACATTTAGCCATTATAGGTGTCCATACATTCCCTTTGTTAGAAATACCTAGTTCTGTAATTGTTGTCACTGCCTAGGGGGACACGGAAGAAGGAACATAGCCGATTGTGGACGCCACCAGTAGCGTCTAGGTTGAAATGAAATGACAGGATCAAGCGCAGAATTTATGTGAATGACGGGAATAGCCGGTACTGTCGTTTAAAAACTCATTAATTTGAATTGACAGTACTTAAAGGGATACTTAAAGAGGAACTTCAGCCTAAACAAACATACTGTCATTAAGTTACATTACTTATGTTATTTAAAATAGACAGGTAATATAATCTCTTACCCACCCTGTTTTAAAAGAACAGGCAAATGTTTGATTTCATGATGGCAGCCATCTTTTTGGTTGAAAGGAGGTGACAGGGAGCATGAGACACAGTTCCAACTGTCCTGTGATCTGAGCACCTCTCCCAGTTGCTAGGCAACATGAACAACAACATGGGAAATCCCATCATGCTCTGCACAGCATCAGGGAAAAAAAGCCCGGGCTTTTTTTCTTTGATGGGTGGAGCTTAGCTAAAAATACAGCTAAAATGATGCTTTGGTAAGAAAAGTTCTGATGCTGTTAAAGAAACACCAAGCCTTTTCAGTGCTGCTGAGTAGATTTTTAGTCCGGAGGTTCACTTTAAGCCTCCATTTAAAAAATAATAATTTTCACTTACCTGAGGCCTCTACCAGCCCCCCTACAGCCGTCCCGTGCCTGCACAGTCACTCTCAGATCCTCCTGTCCCCCGCTGCCAGTTAGTTTTGTTTTTGCCGACAGGCTTACTGTGCTTGCGCAAGCCTGGCCATGGGTCTCCTTCTTTGCGTTCCCGTCCGCAATAGCATCCTGCAGAAGCGCAGGAAACTATTGCGGACGGGAACACGAAGAAGGCTACCCGTAGCCAGGCCTGTCGGCGAAACGAAACTCGCTGGCGGCTGCGGCATCGGAGGATCTGAGAGTGACTGCGAGGGCACGGGACGGCTCACAGGGGGCTGGTAGAAGCCTTAGGTCAGTAAAAATGATTTTTTAATGGAGGCTTCAGTATCCCTTTAAACAACTAATACTGCAACAGCTGCATTTAACACCGGTTTGAAGCGGCCCCTAAGTTTAGGGAAGGTCAATAACATGCAAATAATTTTGAATCTATGCAGGATTATGCAAATGTAATACGCAAATGTTTGCAGTTTTAAAATGGACCAATCAAATTTTACCTCAGCAGGATTTGATTTTTAAACTGCATAAAATTTGTATAATGCTGCATCAACTCCAAATTATTTTCAGCTCTTTGTCCATCCCTACCTAAGTTAAAAGCTTGTTTATGTGAGAAACTATTTTTGTTTTGTTTACAGCAACGTAACGAGGTTGTTTTGATGGTTACCTGCTGTGGTTTGCCACATCCTGTGAGGTTGAGGCCTTGGGTTCAGTGGGCAGTTTCAGGGAGGTTCACTCTGGAGTTATTTTGTCCAATCCGCTAGGTGCTCCATTCCACTGTTATAGTGACATCACTCTGGAGATCTCATATCAATGGATATATGCAATT
Source organism: Hyperolius riggenbachi (assembly GCF_040937935.1). Taxonomy (NCBI): domain Eukaryota; kingdom Metazoa; phylum Chordata; class Amphibia; order Anura; family Hyperoliidae; genus Hyperolius; species Hyperolius riggenbachi. Next base: position 57,526,467 of record NC_090650.1, read on the forward strand.
AACAGTATCTGCTTTACAGTTGAAATGTTATGTAGCTAGCTTCATGTGTGTGGAGTCCTTTTATTTTTGCAAAGAATCTCTTTCTCTGCCCAGCTCCTGTCCCATTCAAATAGACAAAATGGCCATGCTAGCTAGAAAATGTTGGGCCGCATACATATGCTAGATAATCCCTGGCTGGGGAGAGCAAGGTCTATGTCAGTGATGGCTAACCTTGGCACTCCAGCTGTGACAAAACTACAAATCCCATCATGCCTCTGCCTCCCCGAGTTCTGCTTAGAGCTGTCAAGAGTATTGCAATGCCTCATGGGACTAATAGTTCCACCACAGCTGGAGTGCCAAGGTTAGCCATCACTGGTCTATGTGAACGTTGTCAGGTCAGGTCAATGGCTCTCAGCACATCACTTCCTGTTCCTGTCTCTAAACAGGAAGAAGTGGACATTCGCAGAAACCGCTTTGGCACAGAATTATTTATGCACAAGAGGAAACCAGGGCATCCCATTATATATTCGGGAAAACAAAAATTACCATAGTAATTAGTGTACTCTAAGTGCATCATTTTATCAGGGAACAACGTGAAACTAATTTATTATGTTTAATACGTTATTACATGTCATGGTGCCTCAGCCCTGGAACCCAGTCCCTTCCCATTTGCTGGTAGGTGCTGGTGGTACGTGGGTGACGACAGCCTCATTTTCTCTGTGAGTTAAGGAAATGAAGCATCTGTATGCTGGTAGCTGTCACAACCCATCCTCCAGAGGGGCCGCACATCTCTCCCTGTCACACCAGCTTCAGAAGAGATTGACAGCTCAGACATTGCCTGTGACATCCCCAGCGTGTTCAGTGCTCACAGAGGCATCAGCTAGTGTTGCTACACATACAGTTGAGAGGAATCTACCGACTTGCTGAAGGATATGTTAGAATGTGCCCAGCAGAAGAGATCAGAATGTTTATATACTGCTAACATCTTCTGCAGTTCTTTTACGTAGATCACAGTCATGTCACTTACTGTCCCTCAGAAGAGCTTGCAATTTAATCCCTACAATAGTCTTTTGTCTTAAACACCCTAAAGGTGGCCATACACATGTTTCTCATCAATAACCGGCCGTTTCGAACGCCCTCATCGAATCGGCTAGAAATCAATCCTACAAGTGAGTGGCGACTGATTGATTTCCAGCCATAAGCGATCAAGACAGTTGACTGCGTCAGAAGGAAGATATTAATGGACTGGCGGCAGGTCAGGAGCATGGTGGTAACGGCGTTCGAATACAGGGCCACAGGCGTGCAGTGTAGCTTAGGCTCACCTATCTGCTGGTGCCTGTCTTCTCTAGCCCTGTTGGGTGCTCCTCACTGTCTCTTCTCTCCCTGGGTGAATGTGTCTCATGATATACGCTACAGGCCGGACACTAGAGGATTCTAGTGGTCACTTAAGACACGAGCCACAGTGCCTTTAGTGCTCAGACCCTAGTGTTTACTACATGACACAGACGCCCCGGGAGAGAAGACACAAGAAGGAGCATCTGGCAGTGGAGAGAAGACGTATCGGCTGATATGCAAGTGTAAGCTCTGCTTCCTACACTCTGCACAACCCAGGGAAAAGGTAGGGGCAGCTTGGGGGCCCAGCAGGCAGTATGCAGCTCCACAGATATTTAATAAATTTCATGCTGGAAGACTGAAAATCTATGCCTAGGGTGTGGAAGCTTTCGATCCCTCTCAGATCAGATTTGGTCTGAGAAGGATTTATCTGATGGTCGAATCTGGTGGCCATTTATTAGATGTCCTGTTTGAGATCCATACCTGCGATCCTAACAGACAGATGAAAGTGCTAGCCATCTAACACGTTACCACTATACAAGTCATTTTGTAACTGAAGTCCTAGTAGTACTGCGCCTCTGCAGAACGCTCCTTGCTACAGCAGTGTGACGGCAAGCAGCCCGTGCACATACCCACGCATGCGCCACCGTGCCGACTCGGCCAGGTTGGTAGCCACTACGAAGAAGACAGCAGAAGACTTGATGACGGAGGAACTGCGACGAGGTACACAAAGACTTCAAGGGTTTGGAAGGAGCCCAAGGTAAGTAAAGCTGCACTCCTTTCTTTCACCTCATGTATCCTTTGAGGAACCAGAGCTGTAAATCACAGTTTCTCTCCAATCAGATTCTAACAAATTAGAAGTACTTCCAAAGCCTTCCAAAGACTCCAAAAGGTGCCAAATTTAAAACCAGGACAGCAGTGGACTGAGTGCACGGAGAGAGAACTGGAAAGGCTCTAAGGCAGAGGTGCCCACACTTTTTCGGCTTGTAAACTACTTTAATGAATTAGCAAGTCAAAATGATCTACCTATGTACAATTTTAGGAGCACAACTGTATATACAAAATGGAAACTGTGGTGCGGTCGGGATCTACCATGAAGTCCTTCGCAATCTACTCAATGGGCAGCCCTTCTCTAAGGGATCTAGAGCCTTGCCCCTCCATAGGCGATTATCTAACTTTTTTTTAGGGTGTCTCCAGCTCCAGTATTGCTTTAAGACGAGTGATCAGCAATGGAGGAGAAAAAAGGTTAGTGGTAATGACTATCGGGTCAGTACAAAGTTTAGTACCAGGCAGGTAGCTCAGTCAGGGGTCAGGTAGGGACAATGCTAGGTTGGGACATCAGGGACAGGATGATCCGCTAGAACATATGCAAGCCCGATAAATATTGGAAGAATTTAGCTGCAATGGAATACACTACAACCCAATTAAAAAAAGTGAGTGCCAAATTTAGCTCCTGGAATGATTGTAGTTATTACCTAGCTGTACACAGGAGGGCTAAGATGCAGTTTATGTATTCATGAGATTCAGAACAAACACACAGGACTAGTTGGGAGTCTATTTTAGTGCATTTTGTGTTCAGTAGGTGCACCACAAATGCTTATTCTACAACAACGACATAAAGTATACAAAACAAAAAAATGATTCCACAGCTTTGCAGGGTGCAGAGTGAAATTATGGAGAACACAACAGTCAGCAATTTCTTGTAGTGGCTCTAAAGAAACTCAAAAGGCTCACACTGAAAAAGCTATGCTAAGGACAATTACGAAGGTATTTGCACGTTTTAGCTCCACAGGAAACAGAGGCCACTTTATAAATATACAAAGAAATGGTGCCAGTAAAATTGGTGCAAGCTACCAGTAATAGCAACCAAGAAACATACTTCATCTGAACCTACGCTCTCATTTTTACCTTCTATTCTTCAATGATACCACCATATTTCTAATGTCTGTCTATTCCTTAAAGTGTACCTGAAACGACGGAAAGTACAAGTTCTATACATACCTGGGGCTTCCTCCAGCTCACTCTGTGCAGATCGCTCCCACGCTGGCGTCCAAAGCCTACTGGATCCTCCAGTAGCAGCCTCGTTCTCCGTGGCCAGTACTGCACATGCGTGACATGCCCGCACACGCCCACCCCGCCGCATTCGGCGCCTGTGCAGTACTACTGCATAGGTGTAGAACATTCCCAGCCACGGAAGCAAGCTTGGCTGCACTGCTCCGACTGCCCGAAGGTAACAGAACTGCTACAGGAGGATCCAGGAGGCTTTGAAGGCCGAGTGGGAGCGATCTGCGCAGAGCAGGCAGGAGGAAGCCCTAGGTATATATAAAACGTATACTTTCCGTCGTCTCAGGTACACTTTAAAATGGAACCTGAAGCGAGAGGTACATGGAGGCTTCCATATTTATTTTAAAACAATACTAGTTGCCTGGCAGTCCCATTGAACTCTCTAACTGCAGTAGTGTCTGAATCACACCTGAAACAAGCATGCAGCAAATCTTGTCAGAAACATCTGATCTGCATGCTTGTTCAGGGTCTATGGCTAAAAGCCTCGGAGACAGAGGATCAGCAGGACAACCAGACAACTAGTATTGTTCTAAAGGAAATAAACATGGCAGCCTCCGTATACCTCTCACTTCATGTTTCCTTCAAAGAGCTATATACTTTATATGGATAAAGAGGGGAAAAGCAGACCATGGCTAGGTTTCAATACATACAAGAATGAAAAGCCTGCAGCCGCCTCTTGAGCAGTGAATGATCCCCCTCTGAAGTCAGTCACATGCACAGCTGGAGAGGTGCTCTAGACTGGGTCACTTCAGCGTTAACTGATGCATGATTGGATGATAAATGACAACAGCTTTGGCTTATCTATCACAAAGGGCAGTGGGCTTCCTGGGAACGCTGCATGCAATCTTACACAGAAATCTAAGCTGTCGCTCAACGTCTTTCAGCACCTTTCTACCGAGCTGCGAGGGCAGCCGCTGAGCAAGGCTAATAAAAGCAATCGGTGGGTGATGCTTTTTTTGCAATCTCACCCATCTGTACAGTAACAGTGCTCATGTGACGCCCACCTGCAGGCAGCACTGAGCACAGCAAGCAAGGTGGGTTTAATGCTATCAATAGATACCGAGCTAGTCCTCCAATTCAGAGCCTTCTGTTATCCAAATGCATTGCCCAGAGAGAAGAGGCTCTCGTAACTGGTCCACTGATAGGCCGCAGGAATCATCCTCAGCTGTGACATGCATTGCAGCGCAAATCACAATGTGCGCACAAATACTATGCGCAGGGTACAGACTGCTGGGAACAGGAATGTATGTGTAAACACTATACTGTCAGGGGGTCTACAGATATCATCATTACCTTCTAGGCCTGAACGATTTTAGGAAAACATTGAATTGAGCGATTTCTGTTGCAAAATCACGATTTTGATTCGATTCACGATTTCCTTCAAATTAAGCTTTGTTCCCCCTCTGTGCCTCTCTGTCCCCCTCTCTCTTTGTGCACTCTGTGTCTTTGTGCCCACTTTGTCTCTCTCTCTCTCTGTGTTCCCTTTGTCTTTGTGCCCCCCTTTTTCTGTGTCCCCTCTGTCTTTTTTGTCCCGTGTCTTTTTTTGCCCCCTTTGTGTCTCTCTGTGCCCCCTCTGGGCCTCTCTGTCTTGCTCCCTTTGTGTCTCTCTTTGTGCCCCTTTTGTCTCTCTGTGCCCCCTCTGGGCCTCTCTTTTAGGCCCTTTTTGTCTCTCTGTGCCCGCTCTGTCCTCTAAGCTGCGTCAGTGCTGGACATACCTTCCAGCAAGAACCTAGCGATGCCAGTCTATCCACTTCACGTCCTGCAGGCGCTAATGCACGGCATACTTCCTGTATGTCATGTGACATACAAGAACCAGGAAGTATGCCGTGCATAAGAGCCGGCAGATGGCAAGAGAGGATGGACAGCACTGGACTCATGCGGAAGGTATGACTGACACTGCGGGCCACATACGCTGGGACTTGGTAGTTTGAAGCAGTGTCTTCAAACTTCCCCCTTGTGAAAATGTCGTCATCACGATATTCTCCACTTTGACGATTCCGAAATTGTGAAGTTGTTGATCGCGATTTCGGTTTAAATTCGATTTATCTTTCAGGCCTATTACCTTCTACAGTAAATCCCCCATTATCCGGCACCAATAGGGATTGGCTGATGCCAGATCAGTGTAGTTTCTGGTTGCTTGAGGATCTATATTAAAAATAGGCCTAGCTTAAAAACAGTACCATACCTCATACTGTATGTATACCACAAACTCTGTTTTATTGATGAAATACAATTAAAAACAAATTAGGACAAAGGGCAGACTCTTAGAGTTAATGTAACAGAAGTGTATTACTAAATAAGAGTAATATAAATGTTACTGTAATAAGTGTAAAAGTACAGTAGCTGTATGCATCCTGCAAGGCCAGGATTTTCACGTTTGCTTGAGATTACTAGTTAACCGAATTCTGGATAACATGAGTTTTACTGTATTCATAAAGCACCAACATATAAGATCGCATTCACACTACACAACAAAAGCACAAATAAGATTTTGGGCATGCGTTCCCGATGCACAGCATGCACATCGTAGTGCGTTATAGCACAGACGTCTGCGCCCGCAAGTCAATAGAACCGGAAGGGAAAACAAATGCGTCGTATGATAAAGTGTTCCCAGCCACGTTATTTTGATACACTAGGCAGGGCCGGATTTAGGCCAAGGCCGCCTAGGTCATGGCCTAGGGCACCACAGGAGCAAGGGCACCAAAGCAGCTAGCTAAACTGGTGCTTGCAAATGCTGCAATGCAGGGAGATCGGGAGAGCACATGACCGCGGTACTCTGCTGCTAGCCGCCTGTGCAGCAGCCACCTTGCTCTCTGTGCACATTTGCATTGTGGCCGGCGGCTATAGACTTGGGCAGTATTGGAGACGGAAAGTAAGAGGAAGCTTCTGCACTGGAGACGAGTGGAGAAATGAGTGACACTGATGGCTGCTGCGATGTGAAGGTGAGCTCACTATCTATACTGAAGGGGGGTGGGAAAAGTAGGGATTAAGGGAGCCATCTGGCTACTTATACTGGAGGGAAAGGGGAGAGGAGTAATTTGGCTACCTATACTGGGGGGTCAATCAGGCTACCTATACTAGAGGGAAGGGTGCATTGCTTTCCCCCTTAACTTGCCTGTTGGCAGAAGACAAGCTGCAGATAGGGGGTAGAGAGTAGAGACTGTAGTTCGCCATTGCTTTAGTATGGCACAGAAAACTTCTATCCCTTAATGCCCAGCAAGATCTCTGACATGAAGTCAGCCGGAGTTGCTGCAGAGACCAAATTCATGAACCCATGTCTCTGTGGTGATACAACCTGTTTTGCAAATGCCATTGGCCAGCTAACTTTAGGTAGTTCACTTATCCTTTAACCTGCTGGGCGGTCTGGACGAGCTCAGCTCGTCCAGTACCGCCGGAGCCTGCCGCTCAGGCCCTGCTGGGCCGATTTGGCTCAAATAAAAAGCAGCACACGCAGCCGGCACTTTGCCAGCCGCGTGTGCTGCCTGATCGCCGCCGCTCTGCGGCGATCCGCCGTGAGCAGCGGCGAAAGAGGGTCCCCCCAGCCGCCTGAGCCCAGCGTAGCCGGAACAAAAAGTTCCGGCCAGCGCTAAGGGCTGGATCGGAGGCGGCTGACGTCAGGACGTCGGCTGACGTCGATGACGTCACTCCGCTCGTCGCTATGGCGACGATGTAAGCAAAACAAGGAAGGCCGCTCCTTGCGGCCTTCCTTGTTTATTCTGGGCGCCGGAGGCGATCGGAAGAACGCCTCCGGAGCGCCCTCTAGTGGGCTTTCATGCAGCCAACTTTCAGTTGGCTGCATGAAATAGTTTTTTTTTTATTAAAAAAAAAACCCTCCCGCAGCCTCCCTGGCGATCTTAATAGAACGCCAGGCAGGTTAAAACAAACTCATCCCAATGCAAGAATATGAATAGCCCTTCTGAAATTGTTCCTGCAGCTTTATGCACCTTGCCTGACATTTTGGCTTCTGTGGTCTTTCTAAATTTCAGGTCTGTGTCATGACCGAATGGCATTAACCTCCTTAGCGTTCTGGATGAGCTGAGCTCATCCAGAGACGCCGGAGCGCTTTTCACAAAATAAAAAGGAGCACACGCAGCCGGCACTTTGCCAGCCGCGTGTGCTACCTGATCGCCGCCGCAGCGGCGAAAGAGGGTCCCCCCAGCCGCCCGAGCCCAGCGCAGCCGGACCAAACAGTTCCGGCCAGCGCTAAGGGCTGGATCGGAGGCGGCTGACGTCCATGACGTCACTCCGCTCGTCGCCATGGCGACGAGGAAAGCAAAACAAGAAGGGCCGCTCATCGCGGCCCTTCTTGTTACTTCTGATCGCCAGAGGCGATCAGAAGTACACATTAGGAGCGCCCTCTAGTGGGCTTTCATGCAGCCAACTTTCAGTTTTTTATTAAAAAAAACGTCCGGTCACCAGCCTGGCGATCTTAATAGAACGCCAGGCAGGTTAATGTGCTACCAGGCTTCAGAAGCTTTTCACATGAATCCCCATCATCAACTGGTTGGGGAGTCATGAGGAAGAGTCCAGTTTTTGTCAAAGAGGAGCTCAAACCTATTGCTTGACCCACTGAGTTGTGCTCCCATTTTTTTGCCTGAGGAAGTGGGGTCACGCCCGCTAAAAACGCGTTGCATTTGTGGAGTTTTATAAATAATTTGTCAATTCTGTTTTATCGAGACTCAAGTGAGTTTTCTTTTTTGTAAGAGGGAAGTAAGTCCACCTTAACATCCCCCTCTGATTTTAAGCGGTTTTTAAACCGTTTTACTCTACTCTGCCACCTCTGTATACCGAGTTTTTGCCATATATTCCTGACAGCACCTTTGATACCTGCAAGGTTTTTGACTACCTGTGAACAGCAGTAATGTGGAGATGTGTCATAAGGCAGATCTTTGCCGATGTGCATCCACACCTCATGTCAGCCGAGCGGTTACAAACGCTGCCATTCGGCCACATAACATTGCAGCCAAAAAGGCAACCGATGGTCAGAAGACCAGAGGCTGAACTGTGTGAAAGAGGCCTAGAGTGGGAATACCAATTGTTTCTGACAACTGCAGGTTTACCGCCAAAATGGACAACAGAGTAAAAGGAGCCAGCAAACATAATCCTGGTTCACAAAATGCCATTAACATTACATTTAGCTGCACATTAAAGGATACCAGAGCTGACAAATTAAGAAAAAAAGGGGGGGGGGGTGTGAGAAAGCAGGCTTGAATGTGATGCAGTCCTTATACGCACCGCTCCCCCCATTGTCCTCCCCCCCCTCCTCTCCTACCTAAAGCCCCCCCTCAGCCTCTTCCAGGTCAGGCAGTAGTACACAGGCGCTGACCCGGCAGCACGCAACCTGGATCAAATCGAGACGTCATACGCAGAGCGCATCCGGCTGCACGATCAAGGATGCGCGCTGCCGTGTCAGCACCTGCGCACTTCTGGCCAGCCCAGAAGAGACTGAAAGGGGCTTTTAGGTGAGTGGAGGGGGGTGATTTTAACATTTGCGTCAGCTTTGCTATCCTTTAAGAAGAAACTGCATTCATGCAATAAAAACAAGGATGAAACAAGTCACTGCAATCTGCACCTTCAAATAACATGGTACAAGGATCATACAGCATACAAAACACAATGCATTTGTCAATTCATGAGCCACCTTCACAAACTGCTGTAAAAAAAAAAAAAAAAAAAAAAAAAAAAAAAAACACACACACCACACACCACACACACACGACGGTACAACCAGACAAGCAGGAAAAAAAAACTACGGTCAAAAATTATATTAACTTCATCATAAGGAGACAACACAAGTGGTTTAATGAATCGTACAGGAGCAGATATTCAGACATGGCAGTTACTTAAACTCTCCAGCAACCCACTTCAAAGGAAGATAATAAACAGATGTAGCCATTAACCAGAATCCCCTTCCATCAGCACAATGATCACTATAGGTGAGGGGTGTGTGAACCTGTCTCCATGTCAGGGTTGTGATGTGCCAGGGATAGCATGTGACCAAGAATTTCTGTCACCACCAGAATAAAGCTGCTTATTTTGTCACCTAAGATGTACAGCCTCCGACAGGGAAGGCCCCTCACTCTCCCAGCCACTAAAATAAGTCTGTGTCATCCAAGGGTTTGTATGTGCCTGCTCTGCCCATCACACTGCTTTGTAGCCTGGTTAGCCTACACACTGTTGGAAGAAGCCCTAAGCAGCTGCTAGGATGAATGGCAGTGCCAGTGCATATATGTCCCGCATGCATTGTCACACCAAAGTTCAATTTCAGCCATATACCAGATGTGTGCCCCTCAGGCATTGCCAGCAACGTGACCATCTCTAGTGATAAAGAGTCCCTCCCTCTCTACCAAGCAATGATCATTGTCTACACCAGTGTCATGCTGTGCCCTCTCTTGAAAAAGGGAGCCCCCATTCTCTCTCTCTCTCTCTGGCAAGGCAATAGTCAGTGCTTGTTCCAGGGTATGTGTTGGCTCTATTCTGGAGTGCAAACCACCCCTCTTCTAAAGCTACCCATGAATGGTACAATTTTTTCATCAGGTGCGATCATCCAAAATGGTTTTTACAATCGATTGTACAGAAAACTGCGGTGTGTTTTGAACATCGCTGTAAAAAGATTCTATGGTCAATTGGAAAAGAAAATTTTAATCAATAGCAATGGTGGATTTTTACGATTGAATCAAAAGAGAGAAATGCCCTAATCGACCAGTTTATGGGAAAAATCGATAAATACCTTCAGATTACTTTCGTAAAAATTGCATCTAAAGATTGCATCTGATGAGACAGATTGTACCTTTAATTGGCACCTTCAGTGATCAGTGCAGATGGAGATCTGCATGTAGATGGGTGTCTCTGTGACAGGGTAAAAGGGCTACATAATTGCAAGTATCTGTGTCAGGGTGAAGTGTCACATCAGCAACCAAATGGCTAGTCAGTCCCTCTTCTGATCATTCCTTTGTCAGTGTGACCTGTCAGTGCAATGATCAGTGTCCCCTCCCTGGAAGGGTTAGTAGGGTGTCCCTTACCATCTATGTTCTCCCGGTCACTGATGTGCTGCAGGTTGCACCCCGTGTCCTCCCTGCTGATGTCCTGCTCCGGCCGGTAGGACTCCAGTCTGGAGTGGGCATTTCTCCGCAGCTTGGGGCTGGAAGACACGCAGCAAGACGTGGTGTTCCCCATAGTGATCCTTCCTCGGCACACAGCAGATCAGGGCGAGGATGGGGAGGAAGCAGAAGGATGCCCCCCTGTGTGTGGCACTGCCGATCCCAGGCTTGGGGTGCAGCTGGCTGCTAGCAGGGCATCTCCAGCAAGGATAATAGGGAGGGGGGCTATGGAAGGCTGCGCCACCCCCTTCACATCAGGAGCCCCTCATAGTGGATATGGCACCCAGGCATCTCCCCCAGCCTGCTGCTTATCACCATCATTAATATCCCTTATTAATAAAGCCTCTCGTCCCTGGTACACAGGGGCTCCTCCTCTCTCTCCTCCCCAGTACATTAGCACACAGCCCGGGGCTGTCACTGCAAGAAAGGTTCCGGTTCAAAGGGGTGGGAGGATGTAGAGGAAGCCCTGCGCTGGGAAAAGCATGAATCAAAATGACAGAGATACGTGCAGCCTCCTCACTGCCCCCCACCCTCTGCACAGTGCACATGGCAAGTGTGATACCACCACCCCCTCAGCTGACGCGCTCATCCCCGGAGGCGGCAATCTGTCCCCCTCAGCACAGCAGTGTATGTATATAGTGCTGTGCATCGCTATTCTCTGCTATCCTCCGCTTTCCTCAGAGCCGCCCGGCGTACTTTACTAATAGGTAGCTCCCAACTAAGTTTGTCATGTGTGAGGAACTAGGGGGGAAGCACAGTACACCGAGCACAGCGCTTAGGAAAGCGGAGGAGAACCGAGAGGAGAGATGCACAGCACCGGCGGGCAAGAGGCGGTGTCCTGTCTAAGATAGCTACCCATCCAAAATAGCTACTTTCAGCACTGCGCATGCGCACTTCCATAAACGCGTCACAGGAGGGAGGAGGGTCGTCTGAAATAGCTACTTTTCTGCTGCACTCAGAAAAACTATCAAACCTACTAGCACAGAACTAGTGGAACGCATGGAATGATACATGCAGCAGCCAATCATTTGGTTCCCAGGATGCACTACAAAGTGCCAGGAACCAATTAGAAGAGATCCCACCACAGGCAAATAAATAGAGGGTCGGATAAGGGAATTTTCTCATTCCTGACCTGAGGATCTCATGATAAGCAATGCTTGGGAGAGCTGTGCTAGTCAGGGATAGCTTCAGGGTTAGATTAGATTCAGGGCTAGATTAAATTTAGGAGTGTAGGGAGAGCTGTGCTATTCAGGGATAGATTAAACTTTTGGGGACCGACGTAGTAGATTTAGTACGAATCTACGTCCAGCTGCTCTGAGTGCATAGCTCCCAACTGTCCCTTTTTTGGAGGGACAGTCCCTTTTTGGAAGCCCTGTCCCTCTGTCCCTTTTTCCCTCTCATTTGTCCCTCTTTCAGGACTTTGTCCCTCTTTCTATGTAAATATATATATTTCTATACTAAAAATGTGTTTGATTGACTCTAAACTTTATTCACATCCTTTAAATTGATATATTACTAATTTTAAAATGTTACTATGAAGGAAAATGAACCAGGATAGAAAGGACCAGTGTGGTTTGAATGATAAAACAACATATTTTCCTTATGAAATCTTTATGGTATGCGTGACTAGGGACGTGGTGGGGCGTGACCAGGGGTGTGGCAGGGGCATGGCTTAAGTGTCCCTTTTTCTGATCTCAAAAAGTTGGGAGGTATGTGAGTGGACATAGATTCAACGTCTGCGAAGACAAAGCGTCCCGCAACGATCGTGCACACCCGAGAGGCAAGATTAAGCTGTCATATGACAGCTGAAATCGCGTATGGTTTCTGATCACTACGATCGCCAGCGGACCGTAATGATCACCAGTAAGAGCTGCGGCGGTAGGGGGGAAAGAAGAGGATCCATTCTCCTTGCTGCCATTCCCCCGGCGATCGGCGCTCACCTCCGCTCTGGCCAACATCCCCGCTCTGACGTATCGGGTCCCGGCTTGATGACCTCATCAATCCGCGACCCAGAACTGAGTGGCAATATGAGTGGGGATGCTGGCCAGAGCAGAGGATTCCACAGCGGCTCATCGCTGGAGCCTGCTAGGTGAGCAAAGGCTGCTGGCTACAGAGGGGACACGTGCCCAGCAAGCCACACTCGGGATTCGACTGCCTGCCCCGCCTCCCATGCAAAATCCTCTGATCCTTAAAATATATGTACACATACAATTAAGAAGTACGTTTCTTCCAGAGTAAAATGAGCCATAAATTCATTTTCTCCTATGTTGCTTTCACTTACAGTAGGTAGTAGAAATCTGACAGAACCGACAGGTTTTGGACTAGCCCATCTACTCATGGGGTGTTCACAGGGATTTCTTTATTTTCAAAATGCACTTAGTGAATGGCAGTTGCTCCGTACATCTGGCAAAAAAGTGTACGGTGAGCAGGGAGGGTGACCATCATCTTTGTATAAATCTTTTTCAGGAAGTGTCCTTATAAAGAATAAGGACCCGTTTCCACTATTGTAAATCTGCATGCGTTTTCTGAACGCAGATTCGCACAACCAATACAATTTAATTAGCCTGTTTCCACTTGTCAGGAAAACAGAGCGTTTTTCTGTGCAGGAAATTCTGCACAGCAGAGCCATCAGAATTTGTACACCGCAATGCGGTGTGTGATTAGCATTCAATGTAATTAATAGGAAACTCGCATGCGTTTTTACTATGCAAATTTTCAATGCGAATTCGCGTACGTTTTCGCCTAAAATCAATGTAAAAGCACACAGGCATTGACATGGTTAAATTCACATACTTACAAAACCCGCTTCGTTTTCGCGTTTTCCGCAACGAATTTGCACCACACAAAGGAAATGGGCCCTACAGGTCATGCTGAGAATCCCCTATGGAGAGATAGACTAGCCCAAAACCTGTAAGTAATGTCAGATTCCTACTACCTACTGTAAATGCCAGCAACATAAGACAGATATCATTTATCACTCATTTTGCTCAGGAAGAAACGCACTTCTTATTTGTATGTGTTTTAAATTTTAAGATTTTCGCGACAGTTTTTCTTTAAAGCAGACCCAAGCCAAACATTTTTTTAATTCAAAATATTTAGTTGCACCACTCTGACATATACAAAGATAAATAAACACTCCTTCAAGCCTATGATCATTTCAGTGCATGCTTTTCACCCTTCTCTTTTCATAACTAGGGTTATACAGGTGGCAGCCATTAGCAATTCCTCCTTTGCCAGACACCACCCACTCCACCAGTTTGCCGGATTCTGTCCCAGCAATATGAAAGGAAGGGAGGGGTTCCTCCAATAAATGTAAAATATTTTATATTTGTCATCATGCAGCTGAAAAAAGGCTGCTATTTATTATTATAATTTAGAAAATAGATTTTACTTCTGAAATCTTGTATTTTTAATTAGGGGTCCACTTTAAGGGGGGTTAGGCAGCCAGTCCCGAAAGGGTTAAAGCGGACCCAAACCAACATTTTTTTAATACAAAATATTTAGTTGCACCACTCTGACACATACAAAGATAAATAAACACTCCTTCAAAGTTAAGAAAAGGTGGGGGGAAAGGCTGCGCGTCCCTAAACATATGTTGCAATTGAGTGGTTAATCGCACAGGCATACACCGCCTCTGTTAGACTGAAAAATGCATGCCCTGCATCCAAGACAAGTGCTAACATTTATTAAACTAGGAGGAACTTTAGCTTCCAATATGGTTTGCATGCAAAGTATATTATACTAGACACTTGCGCCACAGTGAGGCAAACCTCAGGGCAAGTGACCTAACCTAAATTTAAAACCTTGGGAGCAGCTAAGCAAAAAAATGTGTAACTTACATTTGGTTGAACAGCGAGGAGAACGCCAGCGCATACCACTAAGGCTGCATCTGAAATGACCACCAGCTCAGTGTCCAGCACCTAAATAGATTTTCTGCACACTTTGCATTCAATTCAGATGCAAATCATATGCAAATCTGCTACTACTTATTATGCAAACAGGAAACTCAGGAGGAGGAGCTGGGAGCAGCTAACCTGACAGTTACATAGTTACAAAGTTAAGAAAAGGTGGGGGGAAAGGCTATGCGTCCCTAAACATATGTTGCAATTAAATGGTTAATCGCACAGGCATACACCGCCTCTGTTAGACTGAAAAATGCATGCCCTGCATTCAAGACAAGTGCTAACATTTATAAAAACTAGGAGGAACTTTAGCTTCCAGTATGGTTTGCATGCAAAGTATATTATACTAGACACTTGCGCCACGGTGAGGCAAACCTCCAGGCAAGTGACCTAACCTAAATTTAGCTTAGCAGCTTAGCTGCTCCCAAGGTTTTAAATTTAGGTTAGGTCACTTGCCTGGAGGTTTGCCTCACCGTGGCGCAAGTGTCTAGTATAAAACACTCCTTCAAGCCTATGAGAATTTCAGTGCATGCTTTTCACCCTTCTCTTTTCATAACTAGGGTTATACAGGTGGCAGCCATTACTTCTGAGCTTAGTAAGAGGTTTTAGCTCATGGGTGTGTTTGTCATCAGCTACCCTCCCTCACAGGGGCGTCGTCTATGTGAAATCTCACACTGTTTTTTATCTCCTTCACCAGTCTGTCGGATTCTGTCCCGGCAATATGAAAGGAAGGGAGAGGTTCCTCCATTAAATGTAAAATATTTTATACTTGTCATTATGCAGCTGAAAAAAGGCTGCTATTTAATATTATCATTTAGAAAATAGATTTTATTTCTGAAATCTTGTATTTTTAATTTGGGTCCACTTTAAGGAGTGTAGGGAGAGCTGTGTTATTCAGGGCTAGATTAACCTCCCTGCCGTTCTGATTATATGTGGCGCACGGCCGCGGGAGGGTTTTATTTTTTGCTATTTTTTTTTTTAGCATGTAGCCAGCCTAGTGCTAGCTACATGCTTCCCCCCTCCCTTCGCTATCCCGCCCACCCCTCCGATCACCGTCGGCGCAAATATCCAACAGGAAATCCCGCTCGGAATGGGATTTCCTGTATGGGCTTCCCCGTCGCCATGGCGACGATCGGACTGACGTCATCGACGGCATTGACGTCAGAGGGAGTCCCGATCCACCCCATAGCGCAGCCTGGCGCTGATTGGCCAGGCTGCGCAAGGGGTCTGCGGGGGGGTGGGGGCCCTCTTTCGCGGCGGGTAGCGGCGATCGGAACAAACACGCAGCTAGCAAAGTGCTAGCTGCGTGTTTGAAAAAAATTATGCAAATCGGCCCACCAGGGCCTGAGGAATCCTCCGCATCGGCTTACCCCGAGCTCAGCTCGGGATAACCGGCAAGGAGGTTAAGGAGTGTATGGAGAGCTGTGCTATTCAGTGATAGATTAGATTCAGGGAGAGTGTACAAGCACGCTAGGCCTCTGTTACTAGTCTGTGACTGTGTTTACTGCAGCATCCAGCACATTTGTACTGTCTGACAAACAAAGGCTGTATCTATTCATCTATTATTCGTGTGACAGCATTATAGGCCTCTGTACTTGTGACAGTGTTTGCTGCAGCATCCAGTAGCACATTTGCACTCACTGTCAGGACCGTGACAAAGGCTGTATCTATCCATCATCTGTGCAGTTATCTTTGTGTAGTAGTGTGACAGCAATATAGGCCTCTATACTAGTCTGTGACCTTGTGTAACAGCGATGAATACAGCAACCAGCAGCACTCTTGCACTGTACTGTCAGGACTGTGTCAAAAGCTGTATCCATCAATCATCTGTGCACTTAAAGGATACATGAGCTATAGACCTGCTGATTCACTTACCTGGGGCTTCCTCGAGCCTCTAGAAGCCTCTGTGTCCCTTGCCATGGGACTGCCGTCTGCCACTCTTCCGGGGTCTCCTCCATAGCATTTTCTGACCCGCTTCTGTGCATGCTACTCTACTGGGGTCCCCTCCATCATTCGCCAATAACGTTTTCACTACTCATCACACATAAATGATCTATATCTTTCCTTTTTTTTGCCACAAATTAAGCTTTTTGTGGGCGATACTTGTTTTCAGTAATTAATTAACCTCCCTGGCGTTCTGGACGAGCTAGACTTGTCCTGAGACGCCGGAGGTCGCCGCTCAGGCCCCGCTGGGCCGATTTGAATGATTTTTAAAAAAAAACACGCCGCAAGCACTTTGCTTGCTGCGTGTTGTGCCTGATCGCCGCCGATCCGCCGCTACCTGCCACGATACAGCCTCCCCCCCCCCCCCCAGACCCCGTGCGCTGCTTGGCCAATCAGTGCCAGGCAGCGCTGAGGGATGGATCGGGACTCCCTGTGACATCATGACGTCACGACGTTCGTCGCCATGGCAACGGGGGAAGCCCTCCTGGAAATCCCGTTCAGAACGGGATTTCCGGACGGGTGATTGCGCCGGCGGGGATCGGAGGGGTGGGAGGGACGCCGCAGGGAGGGGGGAATCATGTAGCTAGCGCTAGGCTAGCTACATGATACATTTAAAAAAAAATGTGCAATAAACGTTCCCGCGGCCGCAGGGCCGCGGGAATCAGAACGCCAGGCAGGTTAATGTTCTATGCATTTTATAGACAAATACAAAAAAAAGAAAAAAATACACTATTTCTCCAATTCCATCCCCTATAGCAGTGATGGCTAACCTTGGCACTCCAGCTGTGGCGGAACTACAAGTCCCATGAGGCACTGCAATATTCTGACAGATCTAAGCATAACGCGGGGAGGCAGAGGCATGATGGGATTTGTAGTTTTGTCACAGCTGGAGTGCCATGGTTAGCCATCACTGCCCTATAGTTCTAAAATAAGCAATGCTACTATAAATAAAATTCACCCATTTTATTTGCCCTTTAGTCCCGGCTATCACAACATTGAATTATGTTCCTCGTACAATGTATTGCATCAGTCTATTATGTGGAAATAAAGGTGTATTTTTTTCTGGGTTTTTTTTTGGGGGGTGGGGGGGGTTGTGTGTGTGTCACATCAATTGTAAGCATTTATGTACTAAAATAGCAGTAATATACCCTTCATGACATACATATAAAAAAAAAAAAGAGTCCCTAAGGCAACTATTTATAAAAAAAAAATGTACTGTTTTTTTTTCTTCATCTGTTTGTTTGGTAACTGGGGGGAGTGGATTACTTATATTTTTTTATATATATATGAAAAAAAACAACTGGTGTGTGTGTAATTTAACTTCTCACCACTAAATGGTGCTAGAAGCACTCCCTGGTTTTCCAGGAAGTGTTTCTTTTTTTACATTAATTCATGTTCTTTCTTATGAATGGGCATGACCCCTGATCGGGCTCACATCCATTCATTACAGGCACTGCGATTGGTTTGGGGAAGCCTTGCTTTCCTTCCCCAACTGCCGACACGGAAATACCGCCGCTAGGAGCGTCGGTTGCACGCACATGCAGGCACACCCACCGTTTAAACACTGGACCAGTTAGTCTTGAGCAGCGCACATCTGGAAGAAAATACTCGTCCAGATAGGCTTAAAGGGCAACTAAAGTATGAAGACTATGGAGGCTGCCATGTTTATTTCCTTTTAAACAATACCAGTTGCCTGGCAGCCCTGCTGGTCTGTTTGGCTGCAGAAGTGTCTGAAAAACACCAGAAACAAGCATGCAGCTAATCTGTCAGATCTGACAATAATGTCAGAAACACCTTATCTGATGCATGCTTGTTCAGGGTCTATGGCTGAAAGTATTAGAGGCAGAGGATCAGCAGGACAGCCAGGCAACTGGTATTGTAAAATTGATGATATTATGATTTGTATGTGTAGTACAGCTAAGAAATAAAATATTAAAATCAGATACATCAGTCTAATTGTTTCCAGTAAATGAAGAGTTAAGAAACTCTAGTTGTTATCTCTATGCAAAAAAGCCATAAGCTCTACGACTTTCAAAGTCGTGGAGAGGGCTGTCTTCTGACTTTTATTATCTCAACTGTAATTGAACTATTTACTTTTCCTCTGCCAGAGAGGTCATTAGTTCACAGACTGCTCTGAAAGAATCATTTTGAATGCTGAGTGTTGTGTAATCTGCAGATATTATAGAATGATGCACTGTTAGAAAAAACACTATATACCTGAAAATAAAAATATGAGAATATTTTCTTTGCTGCTAATCTTCTAGTAATTATTCATAGTACACAACCAATTCACTATATCATATTTTTTTTTCTCGCTTCAGTGTCTCTTTAAAAGGAAATACACATGGCAGCCTCCATAAACCTCTCTTTCTGTCTGCGTATTCAATTTACTTAAAAACTATACCAGTGCAGTGCAATTACATTTTTGCGTTGCAAATAGCAATGACCAATCAAATTTTGCGAGTGTTGACGCAGTGTTAAATGTCCATATCCTTTATATTAGTGCAATTACATTTCTACATTCAAAATAGCAGTTCAAATTCAAAGTTTGTGTGTATGACATTTCCATAAAAACTATACCAGTGCAATTACATTTCAGCATTTCAAATAGCAGTGAACTTTCTGTGTTTGTTTGTCTTGATGCAGTGTTCAGTTTCCATAAAACCTTTACCAGTGCAATTACATTTCTGCATTCCAAATAGCAGTACAAATTCAAAGCTTACATGCCTGGGTGCAGTGTTATATGTTAAATCTCCAAAACAAATCTACTTGTGCAATTACATGTCTGCATTCCAAATAGTAGTGAAAATTCAAAGTTTATGAGTATGCACGCAGTGTTAAAATCCCAAATGAAATATACTGTATTAGTGCAATTACATTTCTGCAAGAATTATACCAGTTTAATTACATTTCTGCATTCTAAACAGGGGTGTAGCAATAGGGGGTGCAGAGGTTGCAACCGCATCAGGGCCCTTGGGCCAGAAGTGCCCGAGGGGCCCTCCCTCAACTGCAGTATTAGCTCTCTATTGGTCCTGTGCTCATAATAATAACTTCTATAGATGCTTTAAATGATAATAATCATTAACAAACTGCTCCTCATTCCCTTCTTGCTCCTCTGACACTGTAGTTGCCATTGGTAGGTTTTGGTGCGCCGTATCAATTATTATATAGAGTGCTTGGGGGGGTCCAATGTAAAATTTGCATCGGGGCCCACAGCTCCTTAGCTACGCCAATGATTCTAAATAGTAGTGAAAGTTCAAAGTATGTGTATATTGGCGCAGTGTTACAATTCTGTAAGGGCCTGTTTCCACTACACGCAGATTGGATGCAGAATGGATACAGAAAAACTGACTCCAATGAATGCCTATGGGCCTGTTTCCACTAAACGCGATTTTTCTGATGCAGATTTTCCCAAGGCAGTTTTTCTGCATCCATTCTGCATCCAATCTGCGTGTAGTGGAAACAGGCCCTACGAATTATACCAGTGCAATTACAGTTCTGCATTCCAAATAGTAGTGAAAATTCAAAGCTTGCATGTCTAGAAGCAGTATAAAATATCTGTAAAAATGATACAAGTGCAATTTCATTTCTGCTTTTCAAATAGGGAAAATTCTACATTTGTGTGACTTTACGCAGTATAACATTTCTATAAACTATACCAGTGTAGTTACATTTCTGCATTCCAAATAGTAGTGAAAATTCAAGGTTTGCATGTCTGGATGCAGCATAAATGTTCATAACAACTATACCAGTGAAATTACATTTCTGCATTCTAAATAGTAGTGAAAATTCAAAGTGTGCATAGCTGGAAACGATAAAATTTCCATAAAACCAATGCTAGTGGAATTACATTTCTACTTTTCAAATAGCAGTGAAAATTCCATGGTTGCGTGTTGTGAGTGGCGCAGTATTAAATTTTCATAAAAAATAAACCAGCGCAAATACATTTCTGTATTCCAAATAATGAAAATTCAAAGTTTGCAAGTCTTGACGCAGTGGTAAATTCCCCAAGCAAATAGACTAGTGTAATTATATTTGTGCATTCAAATTAGCAGTGCAAATTTAAAGTTTGTGTGTATTGATACAGTGATACATTTCTGTAAAAATGATACCAGTGCAATGAAAATTCAGAATTTGTATGTCTTGACGCAGTGTTAAATTCCCAAAACTAATATATATTGCAATTATATTTGTATTTGCATTTCAAATAGCAGTGAAGATTTAAAGGGACTCCGAGCAGTGCAGAAACTATGGAAAGATGCATACCATTTTGAAGCTCTCTTTCTCCTCTTTCCAACAATATATAAACTGCCACCCCATGCCTTTTAGTTTTCGCTATTTTCGCGATCGAAATAGCGGCAAACGCGATTTCGATTGCAAAAATAACGAAAACTAAAAGGCGTAGGGCTGCGCTTTATGTGTCGTTGGAAAGAGGAGAAAGAGAGCTTCAAAATGGTATGCATATTTCCATAGTTTCTGCACTGCTCGGAGTCCCTTTAAAGGATACCCGAGGTGACATGTGACATGATGAGATAGACGTGTATGTACAGTGCCTAGCACACAAATAACTATGTTGTGTTCCTTTCGGGAGGGAGAAGATATGCCATTGATTGCTAAGAGCTTGCTTAGTGATGTGAGAGATCAGGTAAGAGATACGACCACTGCTCCCTCTGCCAATTACACTACACAGAGCAGGTAGGGGGGGGGGGGGGGATAAAAGGAGGACACAGTACAGGGAATTCCTGACATTGAGGCAGTTCTTATCGGCTGGCGCTCCTAATTTAGGGACTCCCTGTATTTGGAATAAAAGATGCAGTGACTTTTTCTCCCTACTTATGGTGGTGAAAAAGTGTGTCTTGTATTCCAAAAAATACAGTAAATGCTGAAAATGAATGCTATATATCACCAGACATATAGAAGCATGTTACCCCTTCCTCTCTCCCACATGTGGGAGTTGTGACTTCAGAAAAAGCTTCAGGCTTGTGTGCGAGCTATAGGCCTGTTTTCTAAACCTACAATTATCAACTTATAGTATTGTAGTGCTCTTCTAAGTACAGAGGTAATTATATAATTGCCCTTATATAAAATAACATCTATAACTAGTATATACTTTTCTTTGTAGAGCGTTAACTTAAAATATATATTCAGTAATACAATTGCAATGGTATTATGTAAAACTTATTCTTCTCCAGATGTCTCTGTTCCTTTATAATTATTTCATTATTTTTAGAAACTTCTCCACCTGGTTAAGCCGTTTCCACTAATATGAATTGCAAAATAAATGTGAAAAGCCTTATTATTTTCATATTCACATTTGAGACTAGAAAGAATGCACATTCTGACTTCGATAAGGAACATCAAGTCATAACAAAAGCATAGTTCTGTGTCTGTATCTACCAAGAGAAATATAATTCTCTGTTAGTTATAAACAGCTTTTCAATAAGAAGATACAGGTGACAGCATTTTGACTATTAAGTAACAATATCACTTGCAATGTTATCAATTAGCCTCTGAGTATTGTGGGACTGTGAGTAATTTTTTCTACATACTCTAGATTGTAAGCCTTCGGGGTGGGCCCTCCTCCTTATGTCTCCTACCTGTTCACGCACCTCCATTACTGTTCACCCATCCCATGGATCTGAGTGAACTCGACTTGCCTAATCTCCATGCTCCCATCCAGTGACTGACTAAGCATTACCTTGTACTCATACTGTGCTGTGTCATCTGGTTTCCATGTATTCCTGTATTGTCTTATTGCTGTATGTCACCCCTAAATATTGTCTGTAACCTTACCTAATGTCCAGCGCTGCGTAATATGTTGGCGCTTTATAAATACAATAAATAAATACAAATAAATAAATATATGTTTGTATGCTGAGTTCAATCTTTCAGAGCATAGATTACATTTTGAGGTTTTATATAACACTTAAAGTGAACCTTAAAGAGACTCCGTAACAAAAATTGCATCCTGTTTTTTATCATCCTACAAGTTCCAAAAGCTATTCTAATGTGTTCTGGCTTACTGCAGCACTTTGTACTATCACAGTCTCTGTAATAAATCAACTTATCTCTCTCTTGTCAGACTTGTCAGCCTCTGTCTGGAAGGCTGCCAAGTTATTCAGTGTTGTGGTTCTGCTATGAACTCCCCCTTCCAGGCCCCACTATGCACACTGCCTGTGTGTTATTTAGGATTAGAGCAGCTTCTCTCTTATCTTTTACAAGCTGGATAAATCGTCCTCTGAGCTGGCTGGGCTTTCACATACTGAAGAATTACAGACAAGGGCAAAGCTGTTTGCAGGAAGAAAGGAGCAGCCTGAAACTTCAGTGCATGAGAACAGGGGGAAAGAAACACACAAATGATCTCTTGAGATTCAAAAGGAAGGCTGTATACAGCCTGCTTGTGTATGGATGTATTTTCTATGTGTGGACATACTGTACATCAACCTACTTCCTGTTTTGGTGGCCATTTTGTTTGTTTATAAACAAACTTTTAAAAACTGTTTTTAACCACTTTTAATGCGGCGGGGAGTGGCGAAATTGTGACAGAGGGTAATAGAAGATGTCCCCTAACGCACTGGTATGTTTACTTTTTGCGGGGACAGGAGGATCGGAGCGACTCTACGTGGGCACCGATCAGCTGCAGGGGGCTGAGGGAAGCCCCAGGTGAGTAAAACTCTTTTTTTTTTTTTTAGGTTCAAGGTTCACTTTAAGAGGTGGATTTATTATAATTCCAGTTACATCCTACATGGTGTAGCTTGTCTGTCTCTGCATTGCAGAAAACTTACCGAGCAAGCAGATATGTTTTTGGTACAGGAGGGCACAGGGGAGGGGGGCTGGAGCCTAGACTCCATCTGTATACTGGCTTCCACCTTCTCTCTGTGCCACAGATGAAGCTATTCCAAGCTCCTGCAGTGGTGTTACATGTTCCCAGCTGCTGCAATGCATGCATGTAGATGTAAATCTTCAATGTGAGTTCTTGATACATTTTATTCATAAAGTCACTTCAGTCTATCTGGACGACTATAGTCATCTAGAAAGACACCTCTGAAGTCTAACTGGACGCGTATACACGTCCAGTGTTATAGCGGTGGGTGTGTAAGCATGTCCGTGCAATCCCCCGTTACTACCTGGCTGCATTTCCGTAGCGGCAATTGGGAAGGGAACCGAGGATTCCCCGAACCAATCTCAGTGCCTGGAGTGAATAAACATGACCCCGATTAGGGGCCATGTCCATTCCTAAACACGGAAGAAGAGTAAAGTTAAAAAATAAATAAACACTTACTGGTAAACCAGGGTAGTGTTTCTAGAGCCATCTAGTGGCAAAATGTTAAAATGCACACACCACACATTTTTAATAACAAAATATTAATACAATAAATCCCTTCAAAAGCACACATACCCCAGTTACCAACCAATCACTTACAAATAAAAAGTTTAAAAACACAGTTTTTGGTTGCCTTAGGGACGGGTACATAAGGGCTTGCAATTGACTGGACACAAAAAAAAATCAAAACAGAAAAATACACCTTTACTTCAAAATATTATATTGCTGCCATACATTGCACTAGGAGCGTAATTTAAATGTTTTGATAGCTGCGACTAATGGGCAAATAAAATGTGTGGGTTTTATTTATAGCAGCATTGCTTATTTTAAAACTACGGGGGAATGAAGTTGGAGAAATAATGTATTTTTTCTTGTTTTTGCCTATAAAATGCATAGAAAATAAAGAAATTACTAAAAACAAGTAATGCCCAAAAAAAGCCCAATTTGTGTCAAAAAGAAACAAGATATGGATCATTCACGTGTTAGAAGCAGTGATAAAGTTATGTCCAGATGAATGGAAGGAGCGCTGTCAGGTAAAAATAGCTTTTGGCGTTAAGGTAAAAGAGACGATTGCTCTCTTGTCCCCCAGGGGGACAGCCGTGTCACACGGCTGTCCCCAGTACAGCGCTGCTGCCAATCGCAGCGCTGTACGTGTAATTAGATGGCGATTACGCCGTCTAACAGTCTTCCGAGCGGCAATCGCCGCTCGGAGACTGAAGAGGGGGCGGAGCTCCGCCCCCCGAGCAGGATCTCCTGAAAACTGCAGCCCCAGGACTTGACGCCAATCGGCGTTAGGCGGTCCTGAGGCTGCCGCCGCGGCCATGCCCGTGGGCGTGCAGCGGTCTTAAGGTTAAGGTATGCATTACCAGCTATAACCACAGGATGGCAGTGTGTTCTAGAAGCATCCTGTGTCTATAAGCAGGTTGAAAATAAAACTTGATTGTATTTTTGGTGTGTACTAGCCAAGAGCCATTAGCTATGAGTTGCACTTCCCACCAGAGGATGTGAAAATAAGTCACCGCACTCTTCTTTTCTACAAAATCCAAGTTAACACTGTTTATTCATATCTAAACTGAGAAAAAGACTACAGAGTTGAAAAGGAATGACCAAAAACCCCAGCAGGACTAGAGAGTAAACAGGAAAAGCAAATAAATAAAATGTGTGTTTAACGTACAATAAAAGGATTTACATTAAAGCTATAATGGATGAAAATGGATAGTGTTTTTTTCCCCTTATTTCCCCTTTAAAATGCATAGAAAATAAGATAATTACAAAAAAAAAAAAAAATACACCCCAAAAAAGCCTAATTTGTCCCCCCCCCCCCTCCCCCAAAGATAGAGAGAGATCATTAAAGTGTGATAATTAGTGATAAAGTTATTGCCAAAGTAATCAGAGCTGCACTGAAGTGTGAAAACAACCTTACAAGTAAAGTGTTTAATAATATCTGTTCCTCCAGCAAATTACATTGCTGTGCATTAAAGAAAACCTGTAAGAAAAAAAGACCCTGTCTGGGGGATACTAACCTCAGTATGTGGAAGCCTTTTAATCCTTATGAGGCTTCCACCATCTTCCTAAGCTTCAGCGATCCTGCGCAGGAAGCCTCCGAACGTCGGCGAGGTAAATATTTACCTACGCCTATCATCAGGTGCAATAGTGGCTTTCCGATCAGGCTCAGTCTGTAATATCCAATCGGGTCCACTCTACTGTGCAGGTAGCTCGCGCTTGCGCAGTAGAGTGGACCTGATCGAGCTCGGCTATTTCGATTGGAAAGCCTCTC
Source organism: Hyperolius riggenbachi (assembly GCF_040937935.1). Taxonomy (NCBI): domain Eukaryota; kingdom Metazoa; phylum Chordata; class Amphibia; order Anura; family Hyperoliidae; genus Hyperolius; species Hyperolius riggenbachi. Next base: position 57,551,889 of record NC_090650.1, read on the forward strand.
CTGCGCTGGAATCGGGGAAGGTAAATATTTCACGCGCTGCTGCCGACATTCTTGTCACCTGTGCTGGATCCCTTAGGATGGGGGAAGCCTCATTAGGATAGAGAGGCTCTCACGTCCCTGGGTAAGTATCCACCAGAGGATTATTTTTTCCTTACAGTCTCTTTAAGAAGCTAGATCATAATAGCTTTCTAACACTATGGGACTATAATGCTATTTCACAATCTGATTTAAATATATCAATACAAAATTATCTGTGTGTTTTAACAATTGCCATAATAAATAGCTTCATTTTTGGGCTGTGCCATTTTCCAGTTGGTGCATTTCAGTAACGGTGATTAATGATAACGATAAGAGTAAGGGACAGGCAGTCATTGCAGCTGTGCCAGTGTACATGTCTCCAAGTGACTCTGGCCAGTATTATTATCTAGTGATAGATGTTTTATAAACAAACGTTTTCAGGTCTTGCTACATTCCATGTGTACAGCACAGTTTATCAAGATCTTAGAGATCTAGGAGAAAGGTCATCCTGTTTCTCCAGTTTTTTTTGTTTTTGTGCTTTTCTTAATGACAAATGATATGTTTGTTAAAATGATGAAGTGAAAGCAGAAATAAGTTCTGGTTTTGGTTTGAAATTTTCATATGCCCTGAAATATGCGGCAGAATTCTAGGCAGCTATCCAAAGATATAAATCATATACAGTACAACATACTTAAAGGGACCCTGAGCAGAGGCATAAATTGACTTACCTGGGGCTTCCTCCAGCTCCCCATAGCTTGCGAGGTCTTCTGGCATCCTCTGGGTCCTTTCCGTGGTCCCGCTAGTGGCTCCAGTAATCCAAAATTTGCGCGTGAGCAGCCCGTGTGTGCACCCGATGTGTCATCACGCTGGTCGCTGTGAGTGGCCCACGCATGTGCTACTTCTACCGAAGTTGCCGGTTTGCCCGAGCCTGCCAGTGGGACCACAGAAGGGACCCAGAGTATGCCAGGGGACCTCGTAAGCTATGGGGGCTGGAGGAAGCACCAGGTAAGTCCAGATTTATGCCACTATTCAGGGTCCCTTTAAGATAAATCTGGGACTTTAAAGAGACACTGAAGCAGAAAAAAAAAATATGATATAATGAATTGGTTGTGTAACACGGATATTTACTAGAATTTTAGTAGCAAAGAAAATATTCTAATATTTTTATTTTCAGTTATATAGTGTTTTTTTATAACACTGCATCATTCTCTAATATTTGCAGTTTAGACACTACTCAGCATTCTAAATGGGTTCAAAAGTTCACTAGCCTGCTCTGTAAAATCTTCCCTGCAGAGGGACGCCGAGCAATCGCAAAAATAGCGAAAACTAAAAGGCGTAGGGTGGTGGTTTATATATCATTGGAAAGAGGAGAAAGAGAGCTTTAAAATGATATGCATCTTTCCATAGTTTATGCACTGCTCCGAGTCCCTTTAAAGCTTATTATCTCAAGTGTCTGTCAGAGTTCTCTGCCACTTTGAAAGTCCTGGAGTTCAATGGCTAATTTGCATAGATAACAACTGGAGTTTCTTTACTCTTCCTTTATTGGAAACAATATTAGACTTGTATCTCTGCTGCTAATGTTTTTTTCTTAGCTGTACTACACACACAAATCATTATATCATAATTTTTTTTCCGCTTCAGTGTCTCTTTAAAGGAAACCAGGAATGACAGATACTTACCTTTTTATACATGCCTGCAGCTCCGGTACCGGGTCCTGTAACCCCCTTCCCCACCCCAGTTGCGGCCAATCTTTTTCTTTCAAGAGGAAGTGTGCTCTTTACGTATCTCTCCAGCGGCTGCTGGGGAGATACGTAAGCACTTCACTTGCGTCAGACTGGCGGCGACTGAAGAAGTTACGGTACATACTTGGAGGTGGGGTGTGGGAAGAAACTATTACTTGCATTTATGTGTACAGTAACTGGAAGGAATCACTGTAAGAAGAAAATGGTGAGTTTCTGAGAGGAACTGTCGGTGAGGTTAGTATGTAATATTCATTTGCAGGTACATCATGTGTTTATTTTAAATAATTTTATGCGGTTTAGGTTCACTTGTCTTTGCTGTCACAGGCCATCTTTATTTACCTGTGTTGACTACTGTGTTTACCATTTTCCCCGCCTTTCTCCACAAAGGTGTTTGCGCTATAACAGAATGCTGTGGAGAAACAACCAATTACTTATTTAGATGTGTTTATGTGAGGAGTCTTGTGACTTTAAAGTCAATTGGAACCTGTAATAAAAATAAAAAAAACAGAAACTTACCTAAAGAGAGGGAAAGCTCTGGGTCCTCCTATAGAGCCTTCTGCTCCCCGTTGCAGTGCTGGCTCCCCCATACTAGTATTCCACCAATTTGGTCAAATACTGCTTTCTACGCCGCCGAAGGGAGGCTTCGGAGTCTTCAGGAGCTCCTGAAGACGGGCCACTCCATACTGCGCACACGCGAGCGCCCTCTCTCGCGCACTCGCACGTGCACAGTATGGAGCCGCCTGTCTTTCGAAGGACTTGGCTCCCAAGGACTTCCAAAGTCCCCCGCAGCAGGGAATTCCAACGGGAAAGCTAGCACTGCACTGAGGGCACCAGGAGAGAAGAGGTAAGGTTTTTCACCTTGGGTAAGTATCTGGCTTTTTTTTTATTTGAATCCCAATGACTTTAATTCATATCCTTGTGGAAATGGGGCCATAATATTTTCTGTGATTGTAACTTGTCATCTCATTTTGGTAGCTTTGCTTGGCTTTCTAAATATTGTTGCGTCACTCTGGCTCCATCTTGTGGTTGCTTGTGATTATTACACTACAAATGTTAGGTAACTTACACAAGCTTATTCACTAAGAGAAATGGAGAGTACAGTAAAGCCCCATACTCACTCTAGATGAAACTCAAGCAAAATGGCTAATAACAACCGACCCTGCTCAGCCAGTGATCTGCCACTGCAGGCTAGGGCAGCACAGGTGGCGATGGCCACAGAGCTTCATAGATAGTTCAGCCAAAAACTGCCAGTGGAGTTTCAGATGTATAGTGAGTTACAGATTTATTGAGTGATGGGGAATTAAACTTCAGGAATCAAATTTTAAGAATCAAATTTCAACTGCGCTGAAACATTCCTTCTTTCACCTAAGGAATATTCAAAAAAATTAAGCACGTCATTCCTTCAGCGGATCTTTCAACCCTAGTTCACACCTTCATCACATCACAGCTGGACTATTGCAATGCCCTCTATGCAGGCCTTCCAAATAAAGACCTACATTGCCTGCAGCTAGTACAGAATGCTGCCGCAAGACTGTTAACAAGCCAACCCATCAATGCCACATAACACCAATCCTTTGCTCACTACACTGGCTACCCATAATATGGAGAATTATTTTCAAAACATGCTAACATTCAAATCCCTACACAACCTAGGCCTTGGATACCTGAAGGATTAAAACTGTATCAAAACTGAAAAGCCCTTCATGAGCGATTCAAGCAGTTTAGCCGCACCTGGACACCCTGATGGGAATCTGAAGAATCCGATACCTATACAAACTTGATGGCCCCAGGCCCCATTTAACACTCTTTATCCTCCCTGACGTTGACGTGGTGTCTGCAGCTTTGGCGATTTTGTGAAGCTTCATGAGCACTTTACTAGCGACTTCCCTTGGGCTTCCCCCCTTTTAAGGTGTTCCCCCCAGACCACTTTTCCTCTTTTTTCTTCTTCTCGTCTTTTTTCTCTTTTTCTCTTCTCCTCCCTTCCTTGTTTTTCTATCCTTCTGTTTTCTTTCTTAAATACTTTTGCTACCATATCAGAGAATCGCTCAGACCTCTGCTCGTTAGCCAATGGATATGGGAGTTCCGGGTGTGTGTTCCCTTTGGGCCCCGTGACTTCCGTTTTGATCAATACATATCATTAGAGTGGGATCTGAGCTGACCACACAGCTATGTGTCTTTGCTCTGGCACCTGAGGTGGTTTAATATTATTTTCTTTTTGTGGATGATTATATCTAATTAAGCCTTGTTATTGAAATTCGCACTTATATTCTATAAATAGTACTTTAAATTTGCTCTTCCATTGTTGCTGCCTGCTACGTCCTGGGAGAGTGTCGCTACTTGACACCTATGCAATATTTAATTTCCGCACTTTGTTACATGCATACAATGCGATTTTTATGCTGGTATTGTACTCTCTGTGTTATGTATGTTGTCTTTTTTTCTTTTCCGTTTCATTGAAAAACCTTTAAAGAATCTTTAAAGAGACTCTGTAACAAAATTTTGAGCCTTCGTTCTTCTGTCCTATAAGTTCCTATTACTGTTCTAATGTGGTCTGTCTTACTGCAGCCTTTAGTAGTTGCACTGTCTCTGTAATAAATCTTATCTCCTTTCCTCTGTCGTGTCTGTCGGGCAGAGGCTGGAATGTGTGGAATGTGCAGCACTGCTTGTCATTGGCAGAAGCTTTACACACCCCCTCCAAGCTCTGCATGAGTCACACAGGGAGCTGTTTTCAGCTATCATACTCTGGTTAGAAGCCATGTCATTTGGTTGTAAACACTGCCTAAAACTGTTAATTACAAACCATGATTGCAGCAGGGAGGGGCAGAAACAGCACAGAGGGGCCTAGGAGAACATAAGGAAGAGAATGGTATGCTTTTTATTGTAAAAATTTGTGAGTACAGATTCTCTTTAAAAAAAACAACAACTGAAAAGCCACCTGATTAGTCTGGCACTTATGATCACATAACTTTTCCCCCTGTACACATAAATATGTACTGATCTGAGACAAGCTTATGCGCTTTGGGTCCTATGGAAGAAAAAAGTTTTACAAATTTTTCGTTGTTGTTGTACAGGCAAGTGAGTGAGTTACTAACCTTGACACCCACAGATTCTTGCATCACTAAAACAGGTTTCCATGAAGGGCTTTCCCTATTACAACCTTGGAACTCTCCATTCTGTGATTAGCGCATGTTCAATAAAATTAAGTAATCAACTGCCATAGCCTGCATACTGTGTTTTTCACAGATCTGTTTGTTCACTGTCCTTTTCATGCCTGAAAGGAAGGTTTATGCTGAGTAGACATGGTCAATGAGCTGCATGAAAACAATGCAATTGGTATCCAGCTTAGATTTGGGGCGAAATGCACTTCCTGTCAGCCACTCACCAATGCTGAACTATGTAGTAACAGCAATTCTGAATACCTTCCATTTGTACTCCTTCAACTTCAACTTTTAATAGAATCGAGCCGTATTTGCGCTCTGGGAATATAAGACTTACCCAGGTTTAGAGGGCAAAAAAATATTTATACTAAACTGTTGCCTTTATGTTCCAGGAGAGTCTTATAATGTTCTTCCCAACTGGTGTCCTCCTGTGTCCCCCAAGTGTCTCCTTCTGTTTCCATGTGTCTCCTCCTGTTCCCATGTGTCTTCAGTCTGTCCCTGTGTGTGTCCCCATGCCTCCACTCCCTCCCAGGTCTCCGCTCCCCCGTGTATATATATCAAGTGTAGCGGCAGCTGACTTACCTAATCCATGGTGCCCACGGGGATGACAGACCTCTTCACTTCCGTGCGGCTACCCCTAGTGAACGGCTTGTGCTGATCGCATAATCTGCACAAGCCATCACTAGGGGAAGCTGTGCTGGATAGGAGAGGTCTGTGATCCCTGCGAGTGCCATGGATAAGGTAATTTCATGCTAAAATTGATCCAGAATTGGCCTTGTAACGCCGCATATGCTGCCTCGCCGGTCCAACGCTGTCCCCCCCCTAATGTGTAATGTGCCCAGTTGTGCCCAGTACACTATACATTACCTGTACGCATCAGCTGCTTGGCGGCCACTGTCTCCGAGCGCACTCCTTGCTCCTTACACACGCCCCACGTGGTTGCGTGTGTGTGAAGTCACACGCTCGCCCCCATTACTCCGGCAACCCCGGGGTGGGGGCGTGTGTATGGAACAATGAGTGTGCCCGGAGGACAAGCATCACCAATGGACAGATAATGCACGGGGGGGTAGCACATTACACATTGGAGGACAGCGTCAGGGGTTTTGTTAGCGCCACGCACCCGATCGAGCAAGTCAGCCCTACAGCTTGAAGCATGTCCGACTAATTAATGCAGTCAATTTGGCCCAGAAATTGGTTGCATTGTCGATTGAGCATGCCCTTGGCGACACCAATTTTCATCCGATTTTGATCAAATTGGATAGTTGATCGACCGCCAAGTCGCCTGATGTATGGCCATCTTAAACCAACCCTCTGGTGCCCCCTTCACTGATGCATTCATGTCTCTTCTACCTAACCCTCCATGCAGCCATTATTGCGATGTCATTATAGAAATTGTGAAGTCACACTATTACATTCTTATAGTAGATGTCATTCCATAATACACTTTATAGAGAATTTATGTGTGCATCAAACCAAGTAACACCTGACAAATCTGGCTTTGCAAATTTGGCCTAATTGGCTACTCACAAGACAATGCTCATGCAAATATGCATTTGCTTTCGCATGCCAAAGTTTGCAGGGTTAAAACCAATACCGCAAAGCGGTTGCCCTGCAGGAATTAGTTCATGCTACATTAGCACTATCCAGGAGAGCCACGGGGAGGCTTCCCAATGCCCCCATACAACCGGGGGGCCGTGGGGCCCCAAGCTCTCTCACTGCCTGGAAACCACAGTGGCATCCCGGAGGAGGAGGCTGGGAGGTGCAGGCGACCCCCCCCAAGCGTGGCCAGCACCAGGAAGAGCCGCCCGCACCTGCCTCCCAAAATTTAAAAACAGGCACTTACGTCCATTGTGTTCTGCTACATGAGCACGACTTGGGAGCGAACACATGAGAAAGGAGTGAAGCATGGGCCACTCCAAGCTGTGGAGTTCAGGGCTGGCTTTCACACAACACTCCAGGGGGGGGGGGGGGGGAGGGCAGGCGCAGACAGCCCGCTCCACGGCTCTCACCTCCTAGAACAAGCCATCCACCACCCGCCTCCAAAGGGGGATAGAAATGAAACACTACACATAGCCTTTATAGAGAATGTATGTGTGCATCAAACCCCGCAAACTTTGGCATGTGAAACCAAATGCATATTTGCATGAGCTATGTCTCACGGAGTAGCCAATTAGGCCAAATTTGCAAAGCCAGATTTGTCAGGTGTTACTTGGTTTGATGGACACATAAATTCTCTATAAAGTGTAGTGTTTCATTTCTATCCCCCTTTAGAGGCGGGTGGTGGATGGCTTGTTCCAGGAGGTGAGAGCCCTGGAGCGGGCTGTCTGCGCCTGCCCTCCCCCCTAGTGTTGTGTGAAAGCCAGCCCTGAACTCCACAGCTTGGAGTGGCCCATGCTTCACTCCTTTCTCATGTGTTCGCTCCCAAGTCGTGCTCATGTAGCAGAACGCAATGGACGTTAAGGTAAGTGCCTGTTTTTAAATTTTTGGAGGCAGGTGCGGGCGGCTCTTCCCGGCTTTGGCCACGCTTGGGTGGGGTTGCCTGCACCTCCCAGCCTCCCCCTCCGGGATGCCGCTGTAGTTTCCAGGCAGTGAGAGAGCTTGGGGCCCCACGGCCCCCCGATTGTATGGGGGCATTGGGAACCCTCCCCGTGGCGCTCCTTGATAGTGCTAATGTAGCATGAACTAATTCCAGCAGGGCAGCCGCTTTGCGGTATTGGTTTTAACTCTGCAAACTTTGGCATGCGAAACCAAATGCTTATTTGCATGAGCTATGTCTCGTGAATAGCCAATTAGGCCAGATTTGCAAAGCCAGATTTGTCAGGTGTCACTTGGTTTGATGCGCACATAAATTCTCTATAAAGTGTCGTGTTTCATTCTATAATAGTACGAAGATGCTGTGCCAGGAAATGTGACATCGTAGTTGGCATACTGATTTTGTTGTAGGTACTGTTATATTATAGTAGATTTAATGATGTAATAAAAATATATTGTGTATTTATAACAGGAGTTTATAATGTCATATAAACTGGTGAGATATCAAATTGTGATGTCATAAATAGCAATGAAAGTCATACATTTTGCAATGTTTTTCTGCTTAGTTTTCTCCTAGGTGATATTTTCAAGGTTGTCAATACAATGCCTTTTAAGCCACCAGCAAGCAAGAAAATACTCAACATAATTTTGATAGTACTTTTCCACCTACTTTTTGGTACTTTTTTTTCAGTTGCAAAGTGCTAAAAAGTTATATTAAATACAAGATGAAAAATTATCTCCCAGGAGAAAAGGTTAATTGCATATGGGCCTAGATGTATTGTAAAGTGATTGTAAATATTGTGAGGGTATAGTAGGTTTCATGATGTCATAGTAAGTACTGTCATGTTGTATTGGGTTTTCAAAAATAGTCTTAGATCTCACCACTCTCTGTTGATGCAATATTCCTATTGGTTGCCAGACATGCTCCAAAGTAATCCAAGAAGGAAGTTACATGTAAATTTCTAAATTTTACCACTTAAGTACCAGCAGTCTCAGCCTCCTTAATGACCAGAGACTGCTGGTACAATAAACAACGGAATACCGCTGAATCGTCGCACCTACCCGCCGCGACCGCCATCCACACTGCACTTCGGGAATCTCAGCCACCCACTCTGTTGTCTCTATGACGGCAAAGTTCCTGTCACCCGGTCAGGAGCCGCTTTCATTGGTTCCTGACCCTGCCTATCACTGTAAGTGAATGGGAGTTGCTTACATTGATATGCAGGGTCAGGAGACAATTTAATTGTCTCCTAACCCGCTCACAAGGCTCTGCCATCATAGAGACAGCAGGGTGAGTGAGCTGCGGCGGGTAGAATGCGAAGTGAGGAGAACCGCAAGTAGCGTGGCGGTCACCTGGCATCCAGATCAGCATCAACACAGGGCGTAGATTTCAATTAGTGTCATCCGAAACTGGTTAAAAAGCCAAAGACAATCTGTGATTGGGTGAGTGTAAAGTGCAATAAACCCTACTTCACCAGGGATGGTGCCCATTGTCTTTGGCGCCTTGAATTCAGACAACTCTGTACTATGTCCCAATGTCCATATTTATGTACCTGTGTTTGTTTCTTACTCCGTACACCATCAGAAGATAATGAAACCATATCAATCATTAATAATAATACAAACTATTTCACAGTAAGGCCTGGAACCCACTGCAAAACGCTATCGCTAATCGCAAGCGCTCGCATTTTGTATGAGCAGTTTGTCAGCGGTTTCATGAGCGTTTTAGGAACTTTTACAAATTGTATCAATTTGCCAGAGATTGTGTAGCGATTAGTGATTAGCATTTTAAAGTCTGATTGGTCCTTTCAATTAATTTTAATTTTGTTACAGTTTGTGGTAACGTTAAAACGCTAGCAAAATCGCTCCATGCAGGTTTTAATGAGCGATTAAGCCAGCGTTTATATACTTTACATTGAAGAGCTAACGCTCCCAAAATGCTGCATGTCCTGCGTTTGCGATTTGAGGAATCGCAAACGCTCCAGTGGAAGTTGCCCCATCCATTAACATTAGCTGAGCGTTTTTGCAAAACGCTAGCGTTTTGAATCGCTCCAGAAATGCTCACAAAACCGCTCTTGTGGGTTCCAGCCCTAACACTTATTTGAATAATGCATAAAGTAAGTGTTTTCTAGAACTCTCAGGCAGATACTTTTTTACCAACACAATTCAGTTTTCATGGTTTCATATTGCGTTAGAATAAGCAATGCATAGGCTCAGGCCCCTTTTACACATGCAGGGTAAACCTGTGTTGTGCTACCCTATTTTACAACAAGTGACTGCAAAAGCAATGAAAGTCTATGGAGACTTTCACATTTATTCCAGTGCCTTGGACTGCCCCAGAAGTATCTGATCTGATGCAAGGGCAACAGAGCGTTACTGCAACCACCGCGCTCAACACACAGTGCATGGGGTAATGCAAGTCTAGGGGCGACGCATGTAAATGAGTGAGCACAGTGTGTCGTGGCTCACATGCAAAAATCCCAGTGACAAAATCCCTGCCAGCAGGGAGTACATCACTAAGCGAGGATGGCGCTGTATACTGTATTTCCCACTGTAGAAGATGCACTTTTTCTCCCCCCAAAAATGTGGGGGGTGTTATTCCGTGCGTCTTATACAGCAAATGCAGGGATCCCCGACTTACAAACACTCGCCAATACGAACTGCCGACCTCGGGTATTCCCTGCATGCGTCTCCCCGTGTCCACTCCCCCCTTGTTACCAGTGTAACAGCAGTGTCTTACCTAATCCAGTGGTTACCGCGGGGATCACAGACCTCTCTTCTCTCTCACAGCTCCCCCTTAGTGATGGCTTCTGCTGATGACGTGATCAGCAGAAGCCGTCACTAGAGGAACAGTGCGGGAGAGAAGAGAGGTCTGCAATCCCTGCTGGAGCTGTTGGATTAGGTAAGACACTGGCGCTACACTGTTAATAACACAGGCGGAGCGGAGACACACAGGGGAGCCAGGGACACACAAAGGGCACACTGGGGACAGATGGAGACTCATGGGGGACACAGGAGGACACCAATTGGGGGAAAACATCTACAAGATGCTTCTGAAATTGGACTCACCGGGTTTAGTATTACGGTATATATTTTCCTTTTTGCCCTCTATACCTAAGTGCATCTTATATTCCAGAGCGTCTTACACGCCAGAAAATACAATATGTTATCGCCGCACTATGCTGCATGGTCGAGTGTTTGTCATTTTTTTGCGTTGCGACAGAAGCATCGCATCCCCACCGCAATGCAAAAATTCATTGTAAATCCAGCCTCAATGGTTGATCTGTGTAAGGAAATGCTGATCCTGATTTATGATTTGTGTGTTATTGAAAAGGAAGGGCAAGCTTTAGAAATGGTCATTGTAAAAGGAAAGAACAAGGTAGTTTTAGACTGCCAGCTCTGCAAATGAAACAACAGCTCAAATCCGCGGCCAGACTTCTATTTACATCTTCCCCGGCTACCATGGTAATAATGCTGCTGGTTTGCATGTTTGTTTTTAGCTTGTCATTCAAAAGTGGGTTTTAGCATAGAAATACTCATTTTCTGGATGACTAGCAGTTGTGCAATAGCATTGACGCAACACTCTGGCAATAGACCCAACCTAACAACAGGTTTATCCACATTAGCTTTGCTGACACTCTCTGCATGGTTCTTCCATGCCTGGAAGCTGTGTTACAAGTGGGTATTAAATATTTTACTTCAGAGCCAGGTCATTGGCTGACTTTATGGCATCAGTTTTTGCCATATATGTATAAAACAGCACTCAGCTTCATAAGTCCATATAAATAAATAGGAACAGTCCATGTTGTCTATAGACATCAATCATATCTAAATTATGTCCAAACTTCGAGGCTAGGTGCACAGAATGAAAAGTTAAATTTAACTTAAACGCTTTCAAACTTTTTTTTTTCTTTCAAGTGAGTGTCAGATTATTTTTGGCCACTAGATGTCCCAACACATTTTCCGGTCCGGCTGCCCAGGCTGCGTTCCAGCCAACAGCAAATGACAGAGACTGTCATTTTCACAAGGAAATGATTGCTGTTGCTCGTTGCAACTGCATTCATTCGTTGCAACTGCATTCATTTTTAATTTAACTGCTTAGATTGGGTTTAGAAACATATGTTCCAAATCCCTAATCTGTGGACAACCGCAGGGGGCCGTGTGTCACAGACAGGGACGAGGATCTACACTTCTAAAAAGCAGAAATTGAGCGCACAATAGTGCATTACCCAAGGTAGGCTTCAATCGCATAAAAAATTATACTCACAAGATGACAATAAAATCAGCGCTACTCAGCGGTACAACCAACCTCTTAACCCTGCAGGCGAATCAGCAACAGCGCGCTGTGGCCAGCAGTGCGATCTCCGGTGGGTTAGGAGCGCTGTCTCGCTGTGGGTGTAGGCGTGGCTGAGGATCAGTGTGCGTATGACGTCATGACGCGTTTCGGCGCTCTGCGCCTTCGTCAGATGACGCCAATACGCACAACACACTGTTTATGGGAGTCCTCTGAGCCGTCGTCATGGCTACAGGGCACTTCCAATAGGACTATTTCAATAACTTTATTTAAAAAACACACACACCAGGTTAGCAATGTGCGACCTGGCTAGACTCAATGAAGTCGAGCTCATGGTATACAGAACTTGGTGCTGGCTCACAGAGCGCTGTTGTTACATACAGCTGCGCTCATATACAGTACACTATATAAACATTGTTATTCAGATCAAATAAACAGAATTATATAAAAACCTAAAATACAATTAATAGATAAATGAATAAAAAAGGGGTTCACTAAAAGGACATACTCAAAATTACATGTTGGGACACTAATACAATATATGGTGGAATTAAAATCTGAATAAAAAATGCACAGAGATATCAGATCCAGGACATATGACTATAACAGCAATCAGCATAAAGAACCTCTATTTCTCTGCTTTGTCCCACAATTATTTCAGTTACATGGACAAGCTGTACTTACAGACCTGCGGGACATCTATGGGAGTTGGGTTCGCCCCAAGCTTTGCTAACCTCTACATGTCCTACTGGGAAATACAACATATATGGGCGGGTAATCCCTTTGCAAAAAATATTGTATTTTACACTAGGTACATTCATGATATCTTAATAATTTGGGATGGTGTTGAGGACACTTTCGCACAATTTGCCATAATGTGCAACACCAACACATTTGGTTTAAAATTTACCCATGTAATCTCAGATAAGAGTTTGGTATTTCTTGATCTAGAACTCTACTTAGATAGCAATGGAAAAATCTGCTCTAAGACACACTTTAAGCCCACGGCTGGCAATTCATATTTACATGCTTCTAGTTGCCATAGTGCTAAATGGATACAAAACGTCCCTAAAAGTCAGTTCTGCAGATTAAGAAGGAACTGTACTTCTGATGCAGATTATTTCAATCAAAGTGAGGTATTAGGTAAACATTTTTTGGAAAAAGGGTATGATCTTTGCCTAAGTGGTCGAGTGGTTCGGCCAACATATGCCATTGAACATCCACAAGTCAAAAGGTATACAATGTGGTCGCTTCCACATGTTATGAATTCTTTTATTTTAGAGACCCGTTGATTCGCATCAGATATCTCCTTAGTTCTATGTCGAATAAAAGGGCAGCAACCACACCTCTTCACATGACATTTGAAGTTGCCCAACACAGTGGGAAACATGCTTTTGGGTTTTTCTACGATCTTTCTTATATTGCTCGGTGCAATGGTGTTCTTAATTGATCTAGCCTTCTTGAAAATGACCGCCGGGCGGTCTGGTATAACATTTTCCAGTAAGGGGTCCTGTTGCAAAATGGGCCAGTTCTGAGTTATAATAGACTTCATTTTGTTATGAAAATAAAAATGTTATGTCGCCGCGCTGTAATTCAATGTGAAACAGTTCCAATTAATTGGCAGCAAGGTAATTAATTGGGGTTTTACACTCTCATCCCCTTCGAGCCATATATGAGAAAAATATATATAATACCTGCGCCTTTACATATCAATTATGCAATTTGGAGTTAATAAAATGTAAATTTATTCAAAATACACCAGTAGTCTTAAAAGTTAATCTCAATAAATCCCACACATAAATTCATACCTATTCAATAAATGCACTAATCAATACTGGCCAGTATCAAAGAACTTGCTGTGCACTGCAGTGCTAAAATATGAAAAAATGACTAAAAAATGCCTAGAAAATGCCTAGAAAATGACTGAAGTCTCTTCCCTTGCTGACATACAGCTTCTTCTGAGAGTAATCAATTTGGTATTATATAGTTCGCTGACATGCAACTTCTTCTAAAAATGATCAGTTGTTCCAATGGTAGGGTTAAGGAAGATGAAAGATGAAAAAATGACTAAAAAATGACTAAAAAATGACTAAAAAATGCCTAGAAAATAACTGAAGTCTCTTCCCTTGCTGACATACAGCTTCTTCTGAGAGTAATCAGTTTGGTATTATATAGTTCGCTGACATGCAACTTCTTCTAAAAATGATCAGTTGTTCCAATGGTAGGGTTAAGGCTTTTGATAGCCCACACACTCACGGTTCCGTTGCTTAGTTTGGATACTTCCTTTAGTGTTCGTCCACTCAAGCCTGTAGCAGTTTTTTAGACTGGGGAGGAGTGGGTCAGGCTGCGTTCCCAGTGACTAACGATCGTTGTTACACAGGTCCCGGCCGGAGACCCGCTGCTTGAGGTTCGTGCAGCACACGGGGAGATCTCCGATATGCGTGTTTGGAGTTGTGGGTGACGTCACCACTCTGCTTCCAATTGCCGACCGGTTTCAGTAGGCACGCCTACCTTCGTCAGGGCTTGCTCTATTGGATACTCCCCCGCTATTTAATAGCCACTGGGACATGCCCCCTCCTTCAACTCCTCACATAGGTACCGCCTTGTTTGCTAAAATGCAAACAATTCTATATCCAAGTTTAACCCTTTCGGCGCTAGACTGTCTAGTGTAAATATCCATTGTGATTCGGCTCGGGACATTTTTTTAATATAATCTCCTCCTCGCCAGTCCTTCTCTACTTTTTGAAGCGCATAAAACTTCAAGGTATTTAGTGTACCCAAAGGGCAATCTTTAAAATGTTTGCTTAGCGGATGTTTACTTTTACCACCTTTAATGTGGCTAACGTGTTCTCCAATTCTTTCCAATAATTTCCTCTTAGTCCTCCCCACATACTGTTTTTTGCATCCACATTCTATAACGTAAATTACACCAGATGTTTCACAGTTCAAATTTCCGCTTATCTTAAACTCCTCCCCAGTAACATTGGATGTAAAACCACTGATTGGTGCTGCTTTTCTCGTGTTCCTGCACGGAAAACAAAAGCCACATCTCTTAAATGTCCCACCCTTTTTCACCACTGTTGGTTGTATTTCAGTCACCGTTGGGGCAATCATATTCTTTAAATTAGAGGCCCTCTTAAAAATCAACTTTGGTCTCTCTGTCAGTATGCCATTTAAAGTTTTGTCCTGCTGCAATATATGCCAATGGGTTTCTATTACCTTCCTAATGTCCCTCGATTGATCACTGTACTGCAGTAAAATCCCCAATGGGGGTGTGGATTCAATTTTACTTTTTTCTTTCAATAAATCGTTTCTATTCAGAGTTCTTACATTTCTTATATCATCCTGCAGCCTTTGCTCATCATACTTCTTTTCAGCAAATCTTTGTTTCAATACATCAGCCTGTTCATCAAAAATGGATACATCAGTACAGTTCCTTCTTATTCTAGTGAACTGATTCCTCGGAACATTGCTCAACCATTTAAATAAATGGCAACTGTCTCTCAAAATATAACTGTTTGTGTCAACCCTTTTAAAATAAGTCTTAGTTTTCACCTCATTACGTTCAATATAAATCTCTAGATCCAAATAGTTAACCCTCTCCTCACTATATTCACAAACAAAATTCAAATTGAAATCATTTTTCACATTCAACCATTCCACAAACACCTTCAGTTTCTCCTCCCCCCCCTTCCATACAAAAAGCGTGTCATCTATGAACCGCTTCCAAAGGACGAGGTCCGCACCGGGGCCCCCCGGCCCCCCCAAAATAGTCTCCTCCCAGTAGGCCATAAATAAGTTAGCGAACCCCGGTGCGAACCTAGTCCCCATCGCGGTCCCCACCCTCTGCAGGTAATATTTGGAATCATGCATAAAATAATTATGAGTTAGTATAAACAATATAGCTTCTTCTATGAATTCAATTTGTTCTTTTTGCATCGTTGTCATTTTTTCCAGGAAGTGTGACACTGCCATAGTTCCCAACTTATGATCAATAACTGTGTATAATGAACTTATATCGGCTACGCACAGGATGTACCCTGGTTTCCATTCGATATCCCCCAAAATCCGTAAAATATGTCCGGTATCTTTGACATATGAGTCAGTCTTAATTACTAGTAATATTACTATTACTACTTAATTACTACTTTCTGCAAGTATACTTGCAGAAAGTAGTAATTAAGACTGACTCATATGTCAAAGATACCGGACATATTTTACGGATTTTGGGGGATATCGAATGGAAACCAGGGTACATCCTGTGCGTAGCCGATATAAGTTCATTATACACAGTTATTGATCATAAGTTGGGAACTATGGCAGTGTCACACTTCCTGGAAAAAATGACAACGATGCAAAAAGAACAAATTGAATTCATAGAAGAAGCTATATTGTTTATACTAACTCATAATTATTTTATGCATGATTCCAAATATTACCTGCAGAGGGTGGGGACCGCGATGGGGACAAGGTTCGCACCGGGGTTCGCTAACTTATTTATGGCCTACTGGGAGGAGACTATTTTGGGGGGGCCGGGGGACCCCGGTGCGGACCTCGTCCTTTGGAAGCGGTTCATAGATGACACGCTTTTTGTATGGAAGGGGGGGGAGGAGAAACTGAAGGTGTTTGTGGAATGGTTGAATGTGAAAAATGATTTCAATTTGAATTTTGTTTGTGAATATAGTGAGGAGAGGGTTAACTATTTGGATCTAGAGATTTATATTGAACGTAATGAGGTGAAAACTAAGACTTATTTTAAAAGGGTTGACACAAACAGTTATATTTTGAGAGACAGTTGCCATTTATTTAAATGGTTGAGCAATGTTCCGAGGAATCAGTTCACTAGAATAAGAAGGAACTGTACTGATGTATCCATTTTTGATGAACAGGCTGATGTATTGAAACAAAGATTTGCTGAAAAGAAGTATGATGAGCAAAGGCTGCAGGATGATATAAGAAATGTAAGAACTCTGAATAGAAACGATTTATTGAAAGAAAAAAGTAAAATTGAATCCACACCCCCATTGGGGATTTTACTGCAGTACAGTGATCAATCGAGGGACATTAGGAAGGTAATAGAAACCCATTGGCATATATTGCAGCAGGACAAAACTTTAAATGGCATACTGACAGAGAGACCAAAGTTGATTTTTAAGAGGGCCTCTAATTTAAAGAATATGATTGCCCCAACGGTGACTGAAATACAACCAACAGTGGTGAAAAAGGGTGGGACATTTAAGAGATGTGGCTTTTGTTTTCCGTGCAGGAACACGAGAAAAGCAGCACCAATCAGTGGTTTTACATCCAATGTTACTGGGGAGGAGTTTAAGATAAGCGGAAATTTGAACTGTGAAACATCTGGTGTAATTTACGTTATAGAATGTGGATGCAAAAAACAGTATGTGGGGAGGACTAAGAGGAAATTATTGGAAAGAATTGGAGAACACGTTAGCCACATTAAAGGTGGTAAAAGTAAACATCCGCTAAGCAAACATTTTAAAGATTGCCCTTTGGGTACACTAAATACCTTGAAGTTTTATGCGCTTCAAAAAGTAGAGAAGGACTGGCGAGGAGGAGATTATATTAAAAAAATGTCCCGAGCCGAATCACAATGGATATTTACACTAGACAGTCTAGCGCCGAAAGGGTTAAACTTGGATATAGAATTGTTTGCATTTTAGCAAACAAGGCGGTACCTATGTGAGGAGTTGAAGGAGGGGGCATGTCCCAGTGGCTATTAAATAGCGGGGGAGTATCCAATAGAGCAAGCCCTGACGAAGGTAGGCGTGCCTACTGAAACCGGTCGGCAATTGGAAGCAGAGTGGTGACGTCACCCACAACTCCAAACACGCATATCGGAGCTCTCCCCGTGTGCTGCACGAACCTCAAGCAGCGGGTCTCCGGCCGGGACCTGTGTAACAACGATCGTTAGTCACTGGGAACGCAGCCTGACCCACTCCTCTCCAGTCTAAAAAACTGCTACAGACTTGAGTGGACGAACACTAAAGGAAGTATCCAAACTAAGCAACGGAACCGTGAGTGTGTGGGCTATCAAAAGCCTTAACCCTACCATTGGAACAACTGATCATTTTTAGAAGAAGTTGCATGTCAGCGAACTATATAATACCAAACTGATTACTCTCAGAAGAAGCTGTATGTCAGCAAGGGAAGAGACTTCAGTTATTTTCTAGGCATTTTTTAGGCATTTTTTAGTCATTTTCTAGGCATTTTTTAGTCATTTTTTCATCTTTCATCTTCCTTAACCCTACCATTGGAACAACTGATCATTTTTAGAAGAAGTTGCATGTCAGCGAACTATATAATACCAAATTGATTACTCTCAGAAGAAGCTGTATGTCAGCAAGGGAAGAGACTTCAGTCATTTTCTAGGCATTTTTTAGTCATTTTTTCATATTTTAGCACTGCAGTGCACAGCAAGTTCTTTGATACTGGCCAGTATTGATTAGTGCATTTATTGAATAGGTATGAATTTATGTGTGGGATTTATTGAGATTAACTTTTAAGACTACTGGTGTATTTTGAATAAATTTACATTTTATTAACTCCAAATTGCATAATTGATATGTAAAGGCGCAGGTATTATATATATTTTTTTCATTTTGTTATGCACTGCGTTAAAGGGGGTAATAAAAGACAGTTTGGACTGAGATGCATCACCTGTATTCTGTTTCTTTGGGTGGATGACTCTCTTCTTAAACTGCTCCTGGGTAGTTTGTATATGTATATTCTGTATACAGGGAAAAAGAAATGATGATGATATCCTCTCAGGTGTGCCACAACACCTACATAGACTTTATACTAGTAAAAAGGATATATGTAGCAAAAGACTGAAGAAACTTGAAGAGTTTATATGCAAAAATACAAAAGATTTTTATTGAAGACAACACTTGTGCAAAAATATGTATAAAAAGTATCCATCAGGGAACATTTTCCATAGTAGAGAATGGCAAAAATGCATCAGTTGTTAACCACCCTGGCGTTCTATTAAGATCGCCAGGGCAGCTGCATGAGGGTTTTTTTTAAATAAAAAAAAAAATATTTCATGCAGCCAACTGAAAGTTGGCTGCATGAAAGCCCACTAGATGGCGCTCCGGAGGCGTTCTTCTGATCGCCTCCGGCGCCCGGAATAAACAAGGAAGGCCGCAATGAGCGGCCTTCCTTGTTTTGCTTAGATCGTCGCCATAGCGACGAGCGGAGTGACGTCATGGACGTCAGCCGACGTCCTGACGTCTGCCGCCTCCGATCCAGCCCTTAGCGCTGGCCGGAACTATTTGTTCCGGCTGCGCAGGGCTCAGGCGGCTGGGGGGACCCTCTTTCGCCGCTGCTCGCGGCGGATCGCCGCAGAGCGGCGGCGATCGGGCAGCACACGCGGCTGGCAAAGTGCCGGCTGCGTGTGCTGCTCTTTATTTCATGTAAATCGGCCCAGCAGGGCCTGAGCGGCACCCTCTGGCGGTAATGGACGAGCTGAGCTCGTCCATACCGCTAAGGTGGTTAACATCAAGATTAGTGCAGTTGTGCAAATTGAGGCGACAACGTCGACTTGTTTCGGGATAGACCCTTCATCAGGCCTCCAAAAATAGAGACAAATCTAAAAACAATAAATATAAAGACATTAACACCATATGGTAATGAAATACAACTGAAGTGTGAAACATACTGGTTGGTGAACAGAAATAGGAAGTGAATATGAGTGAAAACAGTAAGGAAGAGCACCGACATAGTGAAAGATCAATGGAGTCATACTGTTATAGTAATAGGGCCCAAAGAGAAAAATCGCCAGGAACCCTGGAAAGTGATAGCAAAAACCACCAATTAAATAGTAAACTCCAAAGAAATCAAACAGGTACCTGTATAGTTAACACATGTTCTTAATAAACATCTGGACAACATCAAGCCAGGATTAACCACCTATAAAATTATAAATATAAATATACTCACTAAACTGATACACAAAGACCAGCAACCGGATCACATAAAGCGACCAAACAATGACCATGGAGGTTACTACAAACGTTAATACCTTAACAATGGAACAGGAAACATCCAAAATTACTATGCCATAACAAGAAATAACTATGCCATAAAAAGGGGCAACATTGTGTTGGCTATAAAACTAAATACAAATCATGGGCTAGAAACAATTCCACAAGTATATCCATATTTACAATACAGCAGTTATCTAAGCAACAACAAGTTACTACTTACTCATCCAATTTTCAGACACAGGAACCGCACAAGGCAGGAGCTGGAGAGGAATAGCAACTGAGATGAACTGCACATAGGTTTAAATACCCATAACTCCACCCAAAAGGGCTAGACCCAAAACCCCAAGAGCCAATCACAACCAAACATGACCAAATAAGGAAAAGACAGATCAAAGGGGGTCACAATACCGGAAATCCGGCCACAAAGCATGCTGGGCGGAAATGATGTAATGCGCAACAATGCGTACAAAAGTATGCATGACCAATACAAAAATACGCATGTAACACATGCTAGGGAAATATGTATGGGACGCATACTAATACAAAAATACGCATGGGACACATACAAAAATACGCATGGAACACATGCTATAGGAATACGTATGGGACGCATACTAATACAAAAATACGCATGGGACACATACAAAAATACGCTTGGAACACGTACTATTGGGATACGAATGGGACGCATACCAATACAAAAATACGCATGGGACACATACCCATACGCATAGGTTACCAACTAATGCATATCAAAAATAGAAAACTATGTATAGAACCCCATTGTATCCAACTACCCCCAAAATGGTCAATTAAACCCTCCAAAGGATAAGAGGCATAGTATAATGAGTAGAATATGAAGAGAGAGTATATGATACTTGCCACCCAAGACAATGAATGAAATTAGACACCAAATGGTGAGCCTTCAACCACAGGTAAGCCATGGACCTAAGATGAAGAAAAAAAATGACAGTGAACAAGACCATCACCGAATAATTTTCAAGGACTGTAGTCCAAATTCATACCATATGGAATTAATGTATTCAAAAATTTGATCCAGAAAGCCTCCCTTCTTAATAGATACGCTTGGCGATCTCCTCCCCTGCGTGAAGCATAAACTACAAGATACAAGATGGATTTATTCGCCAAGTACGGTGGTGCCGTACTCGAATTGCTTGTGGTACACATGGTTTGGGCAAGTACGTAATGACAGTTGTACATTTTACATATATACGGCGACAATTACACATACTGACAGCATTTACAATACATTTGCGGCTACAGTTCCACAAACTGGCAGCATAACAGTACGGTGACATCTATTGTGATGTTGTGTGTTAGAGATGCAGAAGAGAAGGCAGAAGAGCCACTTAGGCAAGTATGCTGGTTGCAGACTAGGACGGAAGATTCAGGGGTCAGAGTTGTTGAGGAGCAGAACTGCCTGGGGGAAGAAAGCGTTCCTGTGCCTGGTGGTCTTGGTTGGGATAGTTCGGAAGCGGCGGCCGGATGGGAGGGGCTCAAAAAAGCAACTGCCAGGGTGGGCGGGGTCGCAGGAAATCCTGGTGGCCCTCTTCCTCATCCTAGCCGCGTGGAGGAGATCGAGAGGTGGCAGGGGCGATCCGATGATCCTTTCCGCCTCATTAATGATTCTTTGCAGTTTATGTCTGTCGCTGGCTGTTGCGCGGGCGTACCAGACGATAACTGAGGAGCAAAGTATGGACTCCGTGGTAGCGGTGTAGAAGCTGGTCAGCAGCTCCAGAGGCATGCCAAATTTTTTAAGTTGGCGCAGGAAAAAAAGCCTCTGCTGTGCCTTCTTCTGAATTTTGATGGTGTTCTGTTCCCACCTTAGATCAGTGGATAAGGTTGTGCCAAGGAACTGGACCGATGATACTCTGGAGACTTCGGTCTCGCCTATGTAGACTGGTGGGTGAGTGGGAGGGTTCCTCCTGAAATCAACAATCAGCTCAACAGTCTTTGTTGCGTTAAGGACCAGGTTGCTGTTCTTGCACCACTCGCATATTTTCCCTATCTCCCCCCGGTATTCCCGCTCTCCGTTTTCGCCGATGAGACCGATGATTGTTGTGTCGTCGGCAAACTTGATGACCTTGACGGAGTCTGAGGTGGAAGTGCAGTTGTTGGTGTACATAGAGAATAGAAGCGGGGACAGTACACACCCTTGAGGTGCCCCTGTATTGGTAGTTCTCATGCTGGAGGAGCAGTTTTCGAGCTTGACCTGTTGTGTCCTGTCTGAAAGGAAGCTCTTGACCCATGCGCGAAGTGTGGGCTCAACACCGAGCTGCGCCAGGTTGTCGACCAGGGTGTCTGGGCAGATCGTGTTGAAGGCTGAACTGAAGTCCAGGAACAGGATTCTGGCATAGGAGCCAGGCCGGTCGAGGTGCTCCATGATGTGTGCCAGGCTGATGTTTATGGCGTCCTCTATGGACCTGTTGGCCCTGTATGCAAATTGGAGTGGGTCAAGCAGTGCATCAGTGGTGCGTTTCAGGTGAGCGAGGACTAACCGTTCTAGAACCTTCATAATGGTAGGTGTTAAAGCCACGGGTCTAAAGTTGTTGAGGTCTGTGCTGCCTGGCTTTTTTGGGACCGGTATAATTGTGGACCTCTTGAAACAGGAGGGGACTGTACCTTCCGCTAGCGATTTTCTGAATAGAGTGGTGAGCACCGGAGCCAACTGGTCCGCAGTTCGAGGACACTCCATCCGGGCCTGAAGCTTTCCTGGGGTTGAGCTTGCGAAGCAGCATGAGGACTTCTGCTTCTTGAACTGCAACCGGTGCTGTGATGTCTTGGTCTTTCAGTGAGGAGGGTGCCGCTGTCGTCACCGACCCCGGGGCCCAGAGCTGTTTGGGCTGTTGCTCGAACCTACAGTAGAACTCGTTCAGTTCCTCGGCCAGCTGAGTGCTCGGGGTAACAAGTTGAGGGGGGGGGGGTTTGAAGTTAGTGACCGCTCTGAGGCCTTGCCATACCTCCCTCGAGTTGTTGGATTGGAGACGGAGTCCCAGCTTGTCAGAGTAGGCTCTCTTTGCAGCGTGCAGTTCCCATTTCAGGGCATACCTGGCCTCCTTAAACTCTTCTTGGGAACCAGACTTGTGCGCCTGCTCCTTGCGTTTTCGAAGCTGGCGCAGCTTATTGTTGAACCAGGGCTTGTTATTGGGGTAGGCCTTGAAGGTCTTAGAAGGGATGCACATTTCTTCACAGAAACTGATGTAGGAGGTGACATTCTCTGACCATTCATCAAGGGTGGGTGCCTCCAAGGATGACCAGTCCGTGCAGTCAAAGCACGCCTGCAGCTCCAGCTTGGCCTCATCTGTCCACTTCTTGACAGACTTGACAGTAGGCTTAGCGGTCTCCAGGAGCCTCGTGTAGGTGGGGATCAAATGGATTAGGTTGTGATCGGAGTTTCCTAGTGGGGCCCCCTGGCTGGCCTTGTATGCGTCCTTCTGGACCGTGTAGCAGTGGTCCAGGGTTTTGTGATGCCTGGTGGGGCAGGTGATGTGCTGCTTGTAACAGGGCTTCTCCTGCCGCAGATTTGCGTTGTTGAAGTCGCCCAGGATGATGAAGAGGGCCTCTGGGTGGGCGGTCTCCCACCGTGAGATGCTGTCACAGAGTACTCGCAGAGCATCCTTGGTGCTAGCGTCAGGTGGGATGTAGACTCCGACAAGAATTAGAGATGAGAACTCCCTGGGGGAGTACTGTGGTCTGCAGATGACGGCTAGAAACTCGACTTCTGGCGTGCAAGCCTTGCTGAGGATGGAGGTGTTGGTACACCAGGTGGTGTTAATGTAAAAGCAAATGCCCCCTCCTTTCTTTTTCCCAGAGAGCGTAGGGTCACGGTCCGCGCGGAGAAGGTCGTAGCCTGGTACAAGCAGGGAGTGATCAGGGACACGTTCGCACAGCCAGGTCTCGGTGAAGCAGAGGACCAGGGTGTTCCTACCGATCGAGGATTTGCTGCTAAGTAGTAGGAGCAGCTCATCCACTTTGTTGGGCAGAGAACAAACATTCGCTAACAGGATGGCAGGAATGGAGGAGCGAAGGCCCTTCCTCTTGAGTCTCACGAGTGCGCCGGCTCTTCTGCCTCTGTAGCGTTTGTTTGGGGCAACTTCGGCTCTGTTTGTGAGATGTTTGATGTGTTCAGTGACCATGTCCCACAGGGGCTCGCCCTTTGGCGGGTTGTTTCCGGCGATGGATTCCCATTTCAGGATCTCCTCTCTGGTCAGGATGGTGATATTCTGTGGAGCTGACTCCCCTCCCATAGGTGTGAGTGCTGTGGCCTGGATGGTGGTACAGGGCACAGTGGGGGTGCAACGCACGTGAAAGACAGGGGCAGGGGGGGCCCTGGCAGGGAAGGTGCAGGGTGCCTGACCAACAGTGGGAAAGGCGCGGTTGGGTTCCTGGGGGCCGATAGGTTGGGCAGCAAGGCACAGTTGTGTGACAATGGCAGAGCTAAGGCAGCACGTGAAGGGGTGGTAGCAATGGGTCAAAAACACGACAGTTATGCAGGCAGTAGCTCAGGGAACATAGCAGTTATGCAGCAGCAGTTCCAGCAGTAGTTCAAGCGATAGATCAAGGTATATAGCAGTTTATGCAGCAATAGATCAGCAGTGTGGGCAGGCAATAGATCAGTAGGTGCTCAGGCAAAGTTCAATGAGCAGTAGTTCGTGGCAGTTTTACAGGCACAGTTTATAGCAGAAATAGGAGGATAATGTGATCGGTCTCACCGTATAGCCATAGCTGGGCCTGGGTCGAGCAGGGTGGTCTGTTGGTGGACCAAGGACCTGGCTCATCAGGGGTCTTCAAGAACTAGAAACTTCAATTGGCTAACAGAATGTTTTGCTTCCCAAAAATGTTGGGCAACAGGTGAAATCAGTGTAGACGGGTCACCATTGCGTTTAAAGGCTAAATTAATATTAGAGCGATGTTCCCCTATACGGTCTTTAACTGACCGTGTGGTTTCGCCTACATAAAATTTGCCACATGGGCATTTAATGGCATAAACAACATATTTTGAATCACAAGTGGCAAAATTTCGCAATTTAATGGGAACTCCACTCATAGGATGAGTAAATTCTTTTCCCCTTAAAATATGTTTACAATTTACACATTGCAGACAAGGGTAAGTGCCACAACGCAATGGCGCCAGTCTAGACTGTCGACTCGTGCTAGACGGACCGATATCAGCCTTTACTAAATGATCCCTAATTGATCTAGCACGCCTATAAGCCATCATTGGAGGAGATCTAAACGCAGGGATTTCCGGAGACAAAGCTGACAAAACATACCAGTATTTCTTAATTAATGATGAAATCTGATTAGATAACGTATTATAAGAAGTGACACACACCATTATGTCAGGGGTCCTATCCCTCGGTTTTGTAGATAATAACGCACCTCTATTCATGGAGGATACCTCATGTTTCAAACGATTAACCAATTGAACAGGATAGTCACGGTCAATGAATTTTTCCGCCATAGATTGCAATCTACAATAACTAGTATTGGGGTTGCTAACAATTCTTTTAACTCTCATAAACTGAGATTTAGGAAGGGACTCTCTCAGTTGCTTGGGGTGGAAACTTCTGAAGTTCAATAAAGTATTGCGGTCTGTTGGTTTACTATATAGATCAAAACTCAAAAGCTGACCAACAATAGAAAAATTAACATCCAAGAAAGGAACCGAGACAGGACTAGTGTGTGCCGTAAATTTCAAAAATGGGGAGGCTTCCTGAATTTCAGAGAAAAATACATTAAATAAATCAACCGAACCTGTCCAGATCATAAAAATGTCATCTATGTAAGGGAGCCAACATAAACCGTGCTGGCTGAACATCGAGTTTACATATACCCAAGATTTTTCAAATTGTTCTACAAAAACATTAGCGTAAACGGGGGCTACATTACTGCCCATAGCAGACCCTCTGAGTTGTAAATAAAATGAATCCTGAAATAAAAAATAATTCCTTCTGAGGACCATATCCAACAAGGTAAGGACAAAATCAATCTGTACTGGATTAACTGATTCATCAGCAATCATGACTTCCTTAATGGCATTAAGACCCTCATGGTGTGGTATACATGTGTACAAAGATTCAATGTCCAGTGTAATTAATAGGCAATTTTCATGCGGTAATATAATACCTTGAATAGAATTTATGAAATCAGAAGTATCCCTCAAATAAGAAAGTTGATTAATCATATATTTCCGAAGGACACGATCAAGAAAAATTGCCACCCTACTGAACACTGAATCAGTACCTGCCACGATAGGTCTCCCTGGAGGGCTAATTGGATTTTTGTGAATTTTAGGTAAACAATAAATCACTGGGGTAACAGGTTTTTCATTATACAAGTAATCATATAGCTTTTGGTCTATAACCCGGGTGGACAGGGCCTCATCCAGAACTAACTTAAGGTCACTCAAATAAGATCTTGTAGGATCAGCATCCAATTTACAATATACCTCTGAATCATCCAACTGGAGGTACCTGTTTGATTTCTTTGGAGTTTACTATTTAATTGGTGGTTTTTGCTATCACTTTCCAGGGTTCCTGGCGATTTTTCTCTTTGGGCCCTATTACTATAACAGTATGGCTCCATTGATCTTTCACTATGTCGGTGCTCTTCCTTACTGTTTTCACTCATATTCACTTCCTATTTCTGTTCACCAACCAGTATGTTTCACACTTCAGTTGTATTTCATTACCATATGGTGTTAATGTCTTTATATTTATTGTTTTTAGATTTGTCTCTATTTTTGGAGGCCTGATGAAGGGTCTATCCCGAAACAAGTCGACATTGTCGCCTCAATTTGCACAACTGCACTAATCTTGATGTTAACAACTGATGCATTTTTGCCATTCTCTGCTATGGAAAATGTTCCCTGATGGATACTTTTTATACATATTTTTGCACAAGTGTTGTCTTCAATAAAAATCTTTTGTATTTTTGCATATAAACTCTTCAAGTTTCTTCAGTCTTTTGCTACATATATCCTTTTTACTAGTATAAAGTCTATGTAGGTGTTGTGGCACACCTGAGAGGATATCATCATCATTTCTTTTTCCCTGTATACAGAATATACATATACAAACTACCCAGGAGCAGTTTAAGAAGAGAGTCATCCACCCAAAGAAACAGAATACAGGTGATGCATCTCAGTCCAAACTGTCTTTTATTACCCCCTTTAACGCAGTGCATAACAAAATGAAGTCTATTATAACTCAGAACTGGCCCATTTTGCAACAGGACCCCTTACTGGAAAATGTTATACCAGACCGCCCGGCGGTCATTTTCAAGAAGGCTAGATCAATTAAGAACACCATTGCACCGAGCAATATAAGAAAGATCGTAGAAAAACCCAAAAGCATGTTCCCCATTGTGTTGGGCAACTTCAAATGTCATGTGAAGAGGTGCGGTTGCTGCCCTTTTATTCGACATAGAACTAAGGAGATATCTGATGCGAATCAACGGGTCTCTAAAATAAAAGAATTCATAACATGTGGAAGCGACCACGTTGTATACCTTTTGACTTGTGGATGTTCAATGGCATATGTTGGCCGAACCACTCGACCACTTAGGCAAAGATTTGGGGAACACAAGCGCAACATCTTGGAGGGGGTAGAAAAACACAGTGTTCCCCGCCACTTTAAAGAATGCCATGAAAGTTCAGTTGATACACTTAGGATCATGGGACTGGAAATGATCTCGAAAAGTTTGCATCATGGTGAAAGGTTCAGGAGGTTGTGAGCGGGAGACCTTCTGGATCTTTAAGATGAACACACTGAGTCCAAATGGACTCAATGAAAGTTTAGAGATCTCTACATATTTATGAATATATTGTGTTATGGTGATTTTTAATGATTTTTTAGATCCTCCAGTAACATTTGTTCCTCTTTCCCTTCTCCGCAGCACCCCCTTTAGCAGAAATCCACACTAGATGAGGGTGGTGAGTATACCATAAGAAAGGATTGGCCCATAGCAGGCTCATAGATGTAGACATAGATGCAACAGAAATAGACCTAGAGGTGTTATAATATATTTAAGGGTAACAATCCCAGTGACCATCCATATGGTACTAATTATAACTGTTCTTACACACCAGGCTGTTTGTTGCCACTTGAAGCCAGATCCCTAGTTCAAACCTCCACCTTTTTTCCCCCCTACTTTTCCTCCCCAATTACCCCCCCTCCCCTCCCCCCCTTCCCCCACCCCGATACCTCCCTTCCCACCCCTTCCCAATCCTCTACAATCGCCTACCATTTTTAAGTACCATGTCCCCCTTTGCCCTGAACCCATGGAGGTTTGTTAGTCTGATATCATCATTTTTTAGACTGCAAAATATATATATATATATAGTTTTTATGATGTCCCACCTCCACTGTGTGTATATAGAAAATATATATATATATATATATATATATATAAATATATAAATGTTTTTGTATATAAGAAATGCTTCGCATTTATGGGTGTGCCACACACTCTGACATATATATATATATATATATATATATATATATATATATATATATAGCACCTTAACTATATTCCCCATTCTGATAGGGAGCCTCATGTACTGATATGTAGCAGAAATGGGAAGCAGAGAAATAGAGGTTCTTTATGTTGATTGCTGTTATAGTCATATGTCCTGGATCTGATATCTCTGCTGTGCATTTTTTATTCAGATTTTAATTCCACTATATATTGTATTAGTGTTCCAACTTGTAATTTTGAGTATGTCCTTTTAGTGAACCCCTTTTTTATTCATTTATCTATTAATTGTATTTTAGGTTTTTATATAATTCTGTTTATTTGATCTGAATAACAATGTTTATATAGTGTACTGTATATGAGCGCAGCTGTATGTAACAACAGCGCTCTGTGAGCCAGCACCAAGTTCTGTATACCCTGAGCTCGACTTCATTGAGTCTAGCCAGGTAGCACATTGCTAACCTGGTGTGTGTGTTTTTTAAATAAAGTTATTGAAATAGTCCTATTGGGAGTGCCCTGTAGCCATGACGACGGCTCAGAGGACTCCCATAAACAGTGTGTTGTGCGTATTGGCGTCATCTGACGAAGGCGCAGAGCGCCGAAACGAGTCATGACGTCATACGCACACTGATCCTCAGCCACGCCTACACCCACAGCGAGACGGCGCTCCTAACCCACCGGAGATCGCACTGCTGGCCACAGCGCGCTGTTGCTGATTCGCCTGCAGGGTTAAGCGGTTGGTTGTACCGCTGAGAAGCGCGGATTTTATTGTCATCTTGTGAGTATAATTTTTTATGCGATTAAAGCCTACCTTGGGTAATGCACTATTGTGTGCTCCATTTCTTCTTTTTAGAATTGCTCTTTGTCCTGATTTATGGAGCTGCACAATGCATTGAACTAAGGAGTTAAGAAGACTTGTGTGAGAGAGTGTGTCTGCAGCCTCTGAGAAGGAGCGCAAGGATATCTTGTTTTTTACGAGGATCTACACCCCTGAGAGTTCAGTTATGATTTTCAGGGACATAGATCCTCATCCCACAGGAGGGGAAGTGATTAAACTGACTAATAAGAATAGGTTGTTTAGTTGATAAAGGATGGAAACTAGTGTCATTCAAAAGTGAGTTGACATCTGTTGGCTTGACATACAGGTCAGAACATAATTTGGTGTCACACTCTTAGATCATAGTGCCAACAAAACTAATCCTTTCCAAATCATAATGGACAGTGAGTCTAATGTACTCACACTAATTTGCTAACTTAGACAAAAAGGAATAAAGGGTCGAACATGGCCTGGTCTATATGCAGAAAATGTCATCTATATATCGGTACGAACAGACCGCATATTTTATGAACTAGTGTTTAAACAAAAGATTCTTCATATACATTCATTTAGATGTTGGCATAGGATGGGGCCACATTCGACACCGTAGCTGTGCCTCAGAGTTGAAGAAAGAACTGATAAATTACATGATAACACAATCCTCAACAATGCACAAATTGTTTAGCAGATAAATCAGATGCAGTATCAAGCATGTGTTCAACCAACTCCATAGCGGGATGGCGGTGTCGAGGGATTCAAACATACCTGTGTCTCTAATATACGACTTCTGGGCCACCACAGATGGTCTTAAAGGATACCAGATGCAAAAATAGTAAGAGAAACGGGGGTGTAGCATTCTCCTCTCTGCCCCCCATCTTACCTAAAAGCCCCCCGGGACCCTCTTCCAGGGCACCAGAGTTGGGCCTTACTGTGCGGGCGCTAACCGGGCTGTGCGTGTCCTACAGCGTGTGCCCATTGCCAGGAGCTCTCTGCAAATGTGTATGACGTCACTACGTTATGTGCATGTGCGTTATGTGCATGATGTCATCCGCATACACAAAGGGCTCCTGTTCACGGGCAGGCGCTCTAGGATGTGGCAGCCCGGCCAGCACCTGCACAGTAAAGCCCGACTCCAGCGACCCAGAAGAAGGTCCTGGGGGGCTTTTAGGTATGACAGGAGAACAGGGGAAGCGGTGGGCGTCAGGACAAGTACCGGTAGATAGTATATGCCTGTTCCCCCGTTTCTCTATTTTGGCATCTGGTATCCTTTAACAAGGTATCCAGGTACTCAACTCCTTCCACTATGGGACGTCCCAGTGGTCTTGTTCTATATTTGCTCTAAGATTCACAAAAATTTGACACTGGTGTAATAGCATATGGCTGAGTGAAAAAAATGGCCAGTTTATCATCAATAATGTATTCTGCCACTGCCCCAGATAACACATTCCATAAACATAGTTGAATGTCCCGTACGGGGTCACGATCAAGTTTTAGATAGGTTTGTCCATCTGATAACAGGCATAATTGCCCCTTTATAATGCTGCCTGCCCATAATGACCTCATCTCCCCCCCCCCCTGTCACAATTTCGCCGCTCCTCGCCGCATTAAAAGTGGTTAAAAACAGTTTTTAAAAGTTTGTTTATAAACAAACAAAATGGCCACCAAAACAGGAAGTAGGTTGATGTACAGTATGTCCACACATAGAAAATACATTCATACACAAGCAGGCTGTATACAGCCTTCCTTTTGAATCTCAAGAGATCATTTGTGTGTTTCTTTCCCCCTGCAGCTATCTTCCACTGAAGTGTCAGGCTGTTTCTTACTGCAGAGTGCAGACAGCTCTGCCCGTATGTAATTCATCAGTATGTGAAAGCCCAGCCAGCTCAAAGGACGATTTATCCAGCTTGTAAAAGATAAGAGAGAAGAGAGAAGCTGCCCTAATCTAAATAATACACAGGCAGTGTGCAGAGAGGGGCCTGGAGGGGGGGAGATGCATCACAGAACCACAACACTGAAGAACTTGGCAGCCTTCCAGACACAGGCTGACAAGTCTGACAAGAGAGAGATAAGTTGATTTATTACAGAGATGGTGATAGTAGAACGTGCTGCAGTAAGCCAGAACACATTAGAATAGCTTTTCGAACTTGTAGGATGATAAAAAACAGGATGCAATTTTTGTTACGGAGTCTCTTTAAGGCTTGTTACCATTGTAACAGAGCCACACGGCCCTGCATTGCGCGTGACTCCTGGGGGGGTGGAGCTTGCAATCCTATTCATTATGCACTGGCTGGATAGTGTACTGGTTAGGGGCTCTGCCTTTGACGTGTTAGACCAGAGTTCAAATCCTGGCTAGGGTCAGTACCTATTCAGTAAGGACTGCAGGGTGGTCCCTTGAGCACGCCCTTAGTGGCTGCAGCACTTGAGCGCTTTGAAAAGCGCTATACAAATGTTCAGATTATTATAATGAATGGAATCACGGGCGCAATCGCACCGAAATGCAGGCAGCCATGTGCATGTAAGGTAAGAGCAGACAGTGCAGTCCATGCACTGCCTGCTGTCCCTGCAAGCGCGTTTCCATAAGCGCTTGCTGACAGCACGATATATGGAAACGAGCCCTTACTGTTCATACAGTTATCCTTGTAACATATACACCTAAAGGAATAATATGATCCTTAGGACTAAATATGCAATTGTAGCAGGCAGACCCACCCTCTTAGCGCCCTTTAGCAGCATACTTACTGCAGTATAACTTTAACCTTTTAAGACTGGAAATATGAAGCCTTGCTGTAGACAAATTCACATGGATGGAACCATTGCTTTAATGTAATGAAGACAAAACCAGGTTCACCCAGTTTAAAAAAAAATAAAAAAAATTGACCATTCACAGAAAATTCAAATAAATGATCATACAGGTAAAATTCAATCAAATTTATACATACATTTGTTCCTGAGGTATGCTGTGAAATTACAACCCCTACAAAAATATACAGTTTTTGCCACAATTTGTGTCACATGACGTACCACGTGATGTAGCAAAACTAGCATGTGTGTAAAAACTACTTAGCAATATATTAACACAATATATACATATAGGCTATTTTTTCTTCTTGCCGATTTTGGTTTTATCACAAACATTTTGCATGAATGCTGTTAGTGGCAACGTAGCAGTGTTTTTAGGAATGTTAAAAAAAAAAAAAAAAGAGAGAGAACGTGGCAAAATGATGGAAATTGGTCTGAAAGTTCAGATGTACTTTAAAGGGAACCTAAACTGCGAAGGATATGGATTTTTCCTTTTAATATAATACCAGTTGCCTGACTCTCCTGCTGATCCTGTGTCTCTAATACTTTTAGCCACAGCCCCTCAACAAGCATGCGGATCAGGTGCTCTGACTGAAGTCATACTGGATTAGCTGCATGCTCGTTTCAGGTCTGTGATTCAGCCACCACTGCGGTTGAAGAGATCAGCAGGACTGCCAGGCAACTGGTATTGTTTAAAAGGAAACATCCATATCCCTCTCAGTTAAGGCTCCCTTTAACACCTTTAATCTTTGCTGCAACTCCCTGTGCAACCACT
This sequence comes from Hyperolius riggenbachi, assembly GCF_040937935.1. Classification (NCBI taxonomy): domain Eukaryota; kingdom Metazoa; phylum Chordata; class Amphibia; order Anura; family Hyperoliidae; genus Hyperolius; species Hyperolius riggenbachi. Next base: position 57,584,532 of record NC_090650.1, read on the forward strand.
GATTCTTTCTCACGCGCCAGGTCAGCGACTTCTGAATGCGATAGGCTTTTGCAAATTCCATGGAAAAATCAAAATGCCAACAAAACACTTACATGCAGTTATCTTGATTGATAAAAGCATAAATATAACTTACTTTTAAAATGCTAAAAAGCAACCTGCGACCATTAAGGAAATATTCTGAATTGCTCAATTTGTCCTGTAATGAATTTCCACAAGGCAGCAGCAGTATATGTTTACATCCATTCTGTCTGCAGCACCGGCCAGCATCCTACCCAGGAGTGAAACTACAGGTGAGCAGCCCACAAAGGTGTGGAGAGGCCCTAACTACTAACCTTACCTCCCTCCGGTACTCCAGATCACGTATTGTTGTGGCTACATTTGTTACGGTTGTTAGGATCCCGATGGTCACACTTGTTTTATGGCCTTTGCAAGATGGGCCTCCAGGTTCCAGGCACAGTTCTTTGCTCACGTGGGTGCCGTCGTACGTGCTGGTGTGACGTCACACACGTGCCCGTTACACCGACAACCACATGGGACGCATGTATGGACGAAGGACTGCAGCCGGAGCCAGCGGAGGATGAGTGATGGCCACGAACAGATAACGTATAGTGCGCTGGGCACATTACAGATCCAGTAAGTCAGCCCTACATCTTGCAGCATGCCCGACCGATTAATGCCAAAAATGTCATCCCGAAATTGGTCACATAGACGATCGGGCATGCACTTGGCAACCCCAATTTTCATCCAAATCCGATTAGAATAATCAACTCAATGGTTGATCTGCTGCCAAGTCGCCAGATGTATGGCCACCTTTACTGATCTCTCAAACAGAAACAGAGTTTCCAACCTGTGCTTGAACAGTTCATATGTAGATAGAATTCTTCCTCTGCCTACCACGATTTGCCAATCAACCAATTATTGGTCTGAGCCATGTTTATTCGCTTTGATTCCTATGGGAGAAAAGCCCTTTACAAATGTTTGTTCTTGCTATGTCACAGATTTCATCAGTTTCCCACAATGCTTTATTAACATAAGTATCGACGTTCAACGCCTAGGCAAAACGAGGTTATAGAATATGCAGGGTTCTGCTTTACAAAAACACACGGTTTCTTGGTAGAGTGCATTATACTGTGAATGACAGTGACCTATCCCAGCAGACTTTGAGTGCAACCCTAAGCGCAGGACAGAGGCTAAAGGTGGCCACTAACGGTCCAATTTCTAGCGAAAAATCGTTTGAGCGATCAGAAATTCTGACCGGATTGGTTGTAAATAATCTCCATTGGTGGACACAATCGATTATGAACGAGTGAAAAACAAAAAAAGTGTCAGCCGAATGAATTTTCGTTGAACCAAAATTTGAATTTTCTTGTTGGTTGTGATAGATAGGAAGTAAAGATTGGTTCGTTGATGGTGTAGTGAACAATTTATTACAATATTTCACTTCCAATCAGAATTTCTGATCGCTCAAACGATTTTTCGCGAGAAATTGACTGTTAGTGGTCACCTTAAGGCTGCAGACAGGCAGTATTACAATAAACTGGAATGCTTTGTGAAAGGTCATTACAGGAGCAAAATCTGAAACCCACCATTCCTGCATTACAGATCAGGGCTACATTTAAAATGGTCTGTGACCAAAAATAAAGTACAGTTAACACAAATGGATAAAAATAAAGCGATCGACACCATTCCTCTGGCTCCTCAAAAAACCCAGCTCAACGTTAGAGTCCTTCTTAGGCTCATAAGTCCATTGTTAGGGTCCAGATGGCAATTGCTCAGGGTGAAGCGTCTGATAAAGTCCGAAGCAAAATAAAGTTACTCTGCTTTGTGGCAATAGAGATCTTTCAGCGCCTTCAGTTCCTCGATCAGTGTCTTGTTTTGGTTTTCAAGCACGGCAACACGATTTTCCAGGCATTTGACATACTCTTTCTTCTTTTTACGGCACTCCCGAGCCGCCTCCCTGGAACCAACACAAGATATGTAACTATGGAAGCGACCAGAGGCAGCATACACCTCCACCGTGACATCAGGCATAACAAAAAATAGTAATAATAAAGTAGTGCAAGGACACAGAAACACAAGAACAATGCAGGGCAGCAAAGCATTCTGGGAGAAGACCAAAAATCTCCCATTGGTAGAAAGCGATGACACATATTTGCTCCACTTATATCAACGCAGATGACAAGAAAGGACAAAGCACAATACACAGTGCCATAGCTGCAGATTTTGACATGCAGGATACTGAAGCAAGCAGATGTAGCAAACAATGGATTAATGAAGCAATTCAAAAAGGAGAACAATGCAGCATGGCGTACAATAATAGGTAATACAAATCAACATAAAGCATTCAAATAAATCAACTGAAAAGCATTCACACTGGGCTACGCAATCAACTAACATACAGATCTTGTATAAATACCCTGAAATGGAAGGGTACTAAACTTTCACTGGCAAAAATCAGACAATGTTGCTGAACTATGTAAATGAGAAAAAGGGTGCAATCAGCAGACAATAGCTAACTGTAAGTAGCTCCAGGTGGTAGTATAACAGAAGGTCCTTGCCCATCCAGTCTCAGCAGAAATCAGAGGACAATATCAGGATACAAGCTGCATCATGATTACAGTAGAAATCTTCACTTTCTAAATATTTATTGGGGTCCACATTTAAAGGGACCCTGAACTGTAAAAAACAAAAAAAAAACCCTCTGCAGTCTAGCTGGCAGACCTGTTAGCCTGACAAAGTCGCACCAGGCTCAATCACGTGCGCGTTGCCGTAAGCTGCATGTGCAGTTCAGTCTTTAGAGAACCGCACAGGTGGCTTACAGACAGGCCGCGCATGCGCAGTTGCTCACGACTTCACCCAGAGTCGCCAGGCTAACAGGGTCGCCAGTGGGACTGCAGAGGGTGCCAAGGGACCTCGCAGGCTACGGGAGGCTGGAGGAAGTCCCAAGTAAGTCCAGATTTTTTTTTTTAAAACGTTGCACATTTTATTATCTAAATAATGGTTTTATTTATATAATGTGGCAGAGCACTCAGAACAAATAAAGTTCTTGCGGTGTTTTTCATAAGGCTCCCAGAAAAAATGAAAACCTTTTCACTTTTTTTTTTTTTTTTTTAACCACTTGAGGACTGCGCTGTTAAACCCCACCTAAAGACCATGCCATTTTCTTCAATTGGGCCACTGCAGCTTTAAGGGTTAGCTGCAGGGCCGCACAACTCAGCACACAAGTGATTCCCCCCACCACCCTTTCTCCCCACCAACAGAGAGCTCTGTTGGTGGGGTCTGATCACTCCCACAATGTTTATATAAATATTTTTATTATTATTTTTTAAATAAATTGACTTACTTCTTTAAGAATTTTCCCTCCATCCCCCAGTCAGCCTATCACAGCGATCGGCTGTGATAGGCCTTAGCCTATCACTGGCGATCGCTTCTGTGTCCCCCAGGGGGACAGTCGTGTCACACCGCTGTCCCTAGTACAGCGCTGCCTTAGATCGCAGCGCTGCACACCCTAATTAGATGGCTGTTTCGAAATCCAACAGTCGAAAAGTGCCGATCCGATGGGAGACTGAAGGCGGAGCTTTCCAAGTGGAGATGTGCATGCATTAGCATGCACGCTCTCCTGCTAGCCCCACAGAAAACCATTCACACCAATTGGCGTGGAGCGGTCCTGGGGCTGCCGCCGTGTTTGCGCCAATTGGCGTAGTGTGGTCGGCTAGTAGTTAGAGTTTGTTTTTGGATGTAAGGGCTGGTTCACACTACGTGAGCTTTTTAAAAGAAACTCTGAAGCCAGAAAAATTCTTCTTTTTAACTTGTATTGCTGTCAAGGACCCTCAGCCCTGCTAAACTGCCGCTATCCCGCGGCAAAACAAGGGGTCTATACCCTCCAAATCCCCTGCAAAATCCACGGCTTTCTTGGTCGTGGATTTTGCTGCTCATGGAGGCAGAGCTATGAGCTGCAGCTCTGCCTCCATGCGCGTCAATCTCCGCTTCTCCCTCGCCCCTCTCTGTGAAGAAAGATTGAGGGGGGGGGGGGAAGAGGTGGTGATCAGCCAGGATTGACACGCTGAGAGGCAGAGCTACAGCCATTAGCTCTGCCTCATTCAGGAAGCGCTCCCCGGAAAAAGGAGAGGGAATTTAGGGGGTATAGACCCCTCGTTTTGCCGCGGGATAGCGGGGGTTTAGCAGCGCTGAGGGTCCTTGACAGAAATACAAGTTAAAAAGAAGAATTTATTCTGGCTTCAGAGTCTCTTTAAACGCCAGAGATTTTGCTAATGCAATCCTATGGGGGATTTTTACAAAATCACATCACTCCAGTGTGAACACTCACAAAGGATAACATTAGAAAGACCTTTTAAAGAAAACCTGTTTTGAGAAAAACCTAGCCTGGGGGGTACTCACCTGGGGTGGGGGAAGCCTCCAGATCCTATTGAGGCTTCCCCCGTCCTCCTCGTTCCCACAGTGGCGGAGATAAAGCTCCCCGAACAGCGAGGGATGTAAATATTTACCTTCCCGGCCCCAGCGCAGGCGCAGTATTGGCTCTCCGCTTCGGAGATCGGCAGAAATAGCCGAACGCTGTTGGGCCACTCTACTGTGCCTGCGAAGTAGAGCAGACCCGCCGGAGATCGGCTATTTACTGCTATCTCCGCGCGAAAAGCCGCAACAGCTTCCCTGCTGGAGCCAGGAAAGGTAAATAAATCAGCGCTTGTCAGGATTGTCGAGGGACGATTCCGGGACACTTCGAGGGAGCCAGCGCTGTACTGCCTGCAGCTACAGGGGAGGGGGAAGCCTCATTGGGACCCTAAGGCTTCCCCCTACCGAGGTGAGTACTCCCCAGGGGACCTTTTTTTATGATACAGAGTCTTTTTAAAAACAGAAGTGCTTAGAAAAGCTCTTGTAGTATGAACGAGCCCTTAGGCCTCTTTTCCATGGACAGCTGAACTGTGTGCTCAGCAAGCAGTTGCCAGGCAGCAGTGAGCAGTTTTAAGAGTTTGAGGGGCATTTCACTGCCTATCAACTGTCCGTGGAAAAGAGGCCTTAGATTGGTGTGACTAGTAATGGTCAATTAGATGCAAATAATTTCGAGTTGATGCAGGGTGACTAGTAATGGTCAATTAGATGCAAATAATTTCGAGTTGATGCAGGGTTATACAAATTTATGCAGCTTGAAAATGAAGCAATCAAATCCTGCTGAAGTAAAATTTAATTGGTCCATTTTCAAGTTGCATCAATTTGCATACAACATTTGCATAATCCTGCATGAATGCAAAACTATTTGCAGCTCCGTGACTAATCCATTGGAGCGGAGTGTAAATTTTAACTGCACCTATGCTTTCAAAATACACATTTCTATGCTTGATTCAATTTTGCAGCAGTGGAACCATGTTGCTACCGAGGAGTTGAAAGCCGGCCAACCAACTACATGTAACCCAAATGAGGGTGGTTTGAGGGTGGCGTTAGGTGGGTGTATGATGTTCAACAATAAATCACAGGATACATCTGACAGAAAGTGATTTGGCTCAATGGCTTAAACAGACTGGAAGCACCCTTCAGGCCAGAAACCCACTAGGAGCGATTTTCTGAGCGCTTTGCGATTTGAAAATACTAATGCAATGCCATGGGTGTGATCCTACTTGAGCAATGTGATTTTATAAAAATCCCCCATAGCATTGCATTAGCAAGAGCTTTTTCAAATCACTAGCGATTAGAAAGTGCTGCTAGTGGGTTTCTGGCCTTAGGCCTCTTACACAGTAAGAAGTTTGATGCGACGTTAAGGTCGCACAACGTACCGCTAACACAACGCGTTGTGCACTATAACTTGGACGTTATAGTGCATTCTTTAGCCCTGAATTTTCTGCGCCGTTTTCGTTGCACAGTGATAGAACACAAACGGCGCATGCGTTAAAAAAACAAAACAAAAAAAAAACATTACTGAGCATGTGCAAACAGTCTAACGCAGCTAAAAACATGTATAACGCATAGCATGCAGCACTTTCATTTAACGTGCAGCGTTACACACAGACAACGTCTACACTGTGAACAGCCCATTGATTTTCCATTGCTGTAAGTTATTGTGCGTTACATGTTGTTGTAACGTGCGACTTTAACGCCGCACTGTGAAAGAGGAACTATCGCGAAAATTGTAAAATTTAAAACACATACAAATATGAAGTACATTTCTGCCAGAGAAAAATGAGCCATAAATTACTTTTCTCCTATGTTGCTGTCACTTACAGTAGGCAGTAGAAATCTGACATTACTGACAGGTTTTGGGTTAGTCCATCTCTGCATGGGGGGATTCTCAGCATGATCTTTATTCTTTATAAAGACACTCCCTGAAAAAGATTTATATAAAGATGCTGGTCAGCCTCCCTGCTCGCAGCACACTTTTTTGGCAGTAGGACGGAGCAACTGCCATTCACTAAGCGCTTTTAAAAATAAAGAAAACCCTCAGAACCCCCATGAGAAGATGTGCTAGTCCAAAATCTGTCGGTAATGTAAGACTTATACTACTTACTGTAAGTGACAGCAACATAGGAGAAAAGTAATGTATGGCTCATTTTACTCAGGAAGAAATAGACTTCTTATTTTTATGTGTTACAAGTAAAATTTAAAATTTTAAATTTTACGATTTTCGCGAAAGAGGTCCTTTAAGCGCCTTGCACGGGGTAAATGGACTTTGTGGTCTACAGAAAATGGTCCAGAATTCTCTCTGGCAAAAAAAAAAAAAAAGAAGCAGCAATAGGGAATTTATAAACTTTTTAAAATCACTGCTACGAAATCATAACACAAACAGCCTACAAATGCTTCACACTTAAAGTGTACCTGAGATGAATTAATGGAAGAATTCACACATACTTGCAGCCCCCTTCGGCCTGATCGCTCCCTCGCCACCATCCTCTGTCTCGTGCAATCTCCGCTATGGCTCCTGGTTACTTCGGAGGTCGGGACTTACTGCGCATGTGCGGTGCAGCCGCAGTAAGCCCCAACACCCGAAGTTACCGGAAGCCATAGGGGAGGAGCCAAGAGGCGGAGGACGGCGGCGAAGGAACGATAAGTTACTGTAAGCCATAGCGGAGGATCCAGGAGGCAGAGGACGGCGGCGAAGAAATGATCAGGCCAATGGAGCAATAGGGAATTTCTAAACTTTTTTAAAATCACTGCTATGAAATAACACAAACAGCCTACAATTCTTCACATTTAAAGTGTACCTGAGATTAATTAATGGAAGAATTCACACATACTTCCAGCCCCCTTCAGCCTGATCGCTCCCTCGCCACCATCCTCTGTCTCCTGCAATCTCTGCTATGGCTCCTGGTTACTTCGGGAGTCGGGGCTTACTGCACATGTGCGGTCCAGCCGCAGTAAGCCCCGACACCCGAAGTTACCGGAAGCCATAGCGAAGGATCCAGGAGGCGGAGGACGACGGCAAAGAAATGATCAGGCCAAAGGGGGCTGGAGGAAGCACCAGGTATGCATGAATTCTTCCTTTTAATTAATTTCAGGTTTACTTTAAAAACAGGTCTTTTTAGAAAAAAAAAATGCCAGACAGGAATGTAGTTAGGAACAAACAAAAACACTACACTTCTACAAGGGTTACAAATATATATATATATTCTGGCACAGGCATTTAGCAGACACACAATGCAATTATTCTCACCTGTTCTTCATTAGCCGCAGTTCTCTCTTACGTGTTGCTTCTTCGGCTAGTTGCTGAGGGCTGTGAAGGTTTGCTGGTGCAGCTGCCACTACGACCGTCTGTGGCAGAGCAGAGCTCGCGGTGTGGATCTGGTATGCTGGCATCTCTCCAGTAGCAGCTGCAATGAAGAACAGTCTACATCACCGAAACGGAATAATCTCGTGGCAGCACTGAAAAAGCTCACAACAGTTATGGAAGAGGAAGGGGGCTGCCACAAAGCAAGCTACCTGTGCGATTCACTTCTCACCGATTCTATTCCCCTGTATACACTTCCAGGGCAGGGAACAATGAGAGACTAAAGGCCCATACACACGGCATACAAATGTCTGTAGCTGCAAAGTAGCGATGACAGACAAGCTACAATTCGGGATTTTATAGCAGCGACAGTTCTACACATGTGACAACAGAATGGGTATAGACTCGGCAGAAGCTGTCTGCTAGCCAGAGCCGACAACCAAGTCTGTTGTCTGTAGAAGACTTCCATTCACATGTGAGGACAATGACAGACTCAGCGCCAGAAATCACAAGCAATTCACAAGTGCAATCGTTCAAACCTGGGCGTTTCAGCAGACAGTCTGTCTCTTGTCACATCCACACGAACGAACCATCGCACGAACCATTGCTCAAAACGTGTCTGTACAGGCATTTGTATGCCATGTGTATGGGCCTTAACTTATGCATTCTTGGGCTACCGAATGGAGATTTTTTTTTTTTAATGCTAAAAAAAAAAAGGTATGAGGTGTATTTGTCACTTGAGAAGAAAAGCATGAAGTGGGACCTTGATGAATGATGCTTACATTCAAAAAAAAATGTTGTCCCACCTAGGTAGACATTGGGGAGGCAGCGTGCATCTATAAGACAAAGAAAAATGCCTGACCCACCAGCCCATACAATCCTGCTGCTGCCCGACCATGGTAGATTGTGAAAAGGTCATTATTTGACTCCAGTTCTTGTGTTGCTCTAAAATTAAATCCTCAAATTAAGCCTGACTGCATGGTGATCAGACCTTCTTTATAGAACAGCATGATTTTACTTGATCAGAAGACAGAGTGGTCTGAAATGTACAATGCTGCCATTGTGCGGAAGAGGACAATCCTCAGAGGACTATATTGCTGGGTTTTGATTTTGATGAGATAGACATGTGTATGTACAGTAGTGCCAAGCAGACAAATATGCTGTGATGCTTTTCTTCTTTCTCTGCCTGGGTTAATATTCAGCTATTTAACTGACCGCTTCTCTCCAGTTGGGAAGCAGTTGGACTATAACGTTTCTCACTGATAAGGAATTACAGCCAGAAAATACTTTCCTGGCAGAGAACTGGGCTTCTAAGAGCAGGAGATAGATTTAAAAAAATAAATAAATAAAAAAATAGAAGGTCAATGGCTCATATTTTAGCACTCTGAGACACAGGACAGACTGTTTCATTGAGCTGAGACAAAACAATACATCTACTTTTTTAAGTTTTTAAACATAACATAAAACTGTGGGATATCTAAAAGTGATTTTTAAGAGGAGGAGGAAAGATATAATTGTTTATTTCATCAGTCTATTTTCATTTTAATGTGTACCTGGAGTCAAATTTAGAAGAAAAAAAAAGTTAAATACTTACCGGTACCTCAGTAGAAGGGAGCTTCTGGGTAATCCCGAGGCCTCCCCCATCCCCCACATGCTTGCCGTCTCAGCATTGGTACGCTCTGAACATATTTGACTAGGGCTTATCAAACAGGTTAGCACGGCTGTGCTCTGATCCATGTACAAGCACTGCCACACTGTGCAATCGTAAGACGGCCCACACCTGCGCAGTATCACGGAGCCGCGCACGTGCAGCTTTTTCGACCGTGCAGCTTCTTGGATATCCCACCCCCAGTTCCTATACCGCCATCGCAAGTCCCTATCACCTTATGTATTGGCACTATCATTTTGGGAGCCGAGATTGTCCTATAACACTGAGGAACCAGCAACTCTCAGACTAGGAGAGTGCCATTTGTTTAATCTCGTGGGGACACATCTATTCATTCATTTAAGCCACTTTCCCAGTAGCGCATCTATACTGTGCAAAGCAATAAAATAGGTGGCTAACAGTCAAACATAATATTTTTTTCTATGTTGCTCAGCAGAAACGGCCTACCTGCCAAGTGTCTCTAAACTCTAAATTACATCCTGGCATCTATCCTGTGCTACTGGCTGCAGTGCTCAATAAATTTAGGGACTGCCAGTACTTTTGCTACCTAAATGGCCTGAATCATGCCAAAGAGTGCTGCCCTCTGTAGACTTCAGAAAGAAAAGCTGTAGTACAGGACCAAGTGACAGGATGTTGCTGTCCTATTCAGAAGCAATATGCACTGCCTTCTGAACCTGGACACAGGTAGATTATTATTAATTGTATTTAAAAAAGCGCCAACATATTATGCAGCGCTGGACAATAATTACATACACTGGTACAAAGGATGGCAGACCTAACATACCAAGGTTATAAAACATAGGGCAAAGTTATACAAGTCAAACAGGATACCAGATACTTGATCACGTGATTTGGACTAGTTAGGTAGGTCCAGTAATTCAAAATAAAGAGGCAGCCATAGAAAAGCAGCACACAATCATATACAATACACTAGGGAAGGGAGGACCGTGCCAAAGGCTTACAATCTAAGTGGGGGGTATGGACACACTAGGTAGGGCTGTAGAATAAGTGTTCAGTAGAGTTACTGTGTGGTAGGTGGTGTGTAGGCCATCTTGAAGAGGTTGGTTTTAAGGGTTTGCTTGAATGTTTTGAAGGAGGGGTGATTCAGATGGGCAGTGGGAGGGAAATCTAGAGGGTGGGGGCGGCTTTTGAGAAAACCTGCAGGCACACATGGAAGTGGGAAATGCGCGGGGCAGTTAGGCAAAGGTCGTCTGAGGACTGGTGTTTACCTTTAAACAAGTTCAGAGATGTAAGTAGGGCAGGTTTTGTGCACATATTTATAGGTGGGACATAGAATCTTGAAACTTATCTGGGAGGAAATAGTTTAAAGGCATGAAGTGACCTTGTCCATGTTGGTGGATGAGAAATCAGGGGTATGGAGGCAGATTGGAGTGACGTCCACATACAGGTGGTATTTAAAGCCCACCACCAAATGGACCTTAAGATTAGGGAGGGAGAGATTTTTTCAGATCGACTAACTGGTCGCATTTAAGGTGCGCTAATGGAATGGAGTTGTCCTGGATCAAAAACTTTTTACATTTATCAGTTTTTGTTCCGTTCAGTGGAAACCGGCCCTCAAAGTTGTAGTAAACGCTCCCTGATACTAGTACTACTACTATTACAATACTACTATTGTTACTACTACTACCAAGTTTGGACAGCCAATAGACAAGCAGCATCGGACATTAGCATACCTTTTCAAAACCTACCAGCCAGGAACTACACACAAAAAAAATGATAATGCTAATGAGCATTGCAGATTATGTTTGTCCTTTAATATCACATATCCACTGAGGAATACCTACTCTGTCCCAGTACCACACATCTGGACATCTTAGAAGTCTAGAAGACGTTAAAGACCGTACAGCCCCAGAGAAGGGGGGGGGCTCTCTAATCTGGAGCATAGTGCTCCTTTCACAGTGCAAGCAGCAATTACATCTTATCAGATGAAATTAGGTATTTTAATCTAGCCTAGGTTGGCAGGCTTTGCGCTGTTCTTTAAAACAACTTGATATGACACAAAATGAGACCAAGCCAAAAAGAATGGTAGAATACAGACATTTTGTGATGTTGCCCAATACCTGCAAAGATCCACAAAACCAAAGTATGAGCCTTTGGTAACCTCCATTGCAATCCACAAGTGGCTATCTCCTTTCCTAAGGTAAGCCCACTCTTTTCACTGTCAGGCCCAACCGCTTGCAGTTTTCCAGCCATTTAACATGCAAGACAAAAAGGACCATGTGCAATTAACTTTTTCTCCCAAGTTTTCTTCTATGAGACATTTTCACACCTTGTCAATTATTATTATTTTTTTTTATTTAAAAAGGACTCCCAAGAAGGAAAATAAAAGCAATCTTTACTTACCTGGGGCTTCTACCAGCCCCTAGAAGTCTTATGGGTCCCTCAGCGCAGCTCCAATGCTCCCCACTGGCCGGCTGTAGAGCTTGCTGACCCATCGGCACTTCTGCGTGGGCGCGCCCAGGTCACCAGGTTCGCACTGCTGCATGCGCAGAAGCGCTGACACGCCAACGGATCAGCAAGCTTTACAGGGGGGACAACGGGGAGCACCGGAGCTGCATTGAGGGACCCACAAGACCTCTAGGGGCTGAAAGAAGCCCCAGATAAGTCAAGATTGCTTTTTTTTTTTTCACTTCGGGTACCCTTTAAAAAGAAGTTCTCTCGTAGTCTGGGTTGATCAGTGCAAGTTCTTCAGTCAAAAAACAAACAAAAAAAACAAAAAAAAACACCTCACAAAAAATCAGGTCTGTAGTGACATGACAGCCGTGAGGGTAGCTTCAGGAAACAAAATAAAATAAGTGACCCAGTTTTCCCTTCTGACAGGAGGATGTGCATCATTCCGATCACATGAGCAGCCCCAGATGTGGCAGCCAAAAGGCTTTCAGACCACTAATACCCAGGGATAGATTCTAGCAATTCAACACTTACGTCATCCCTCTCTCAAGTGTCATGTTGGAATCTGGCTGCGGTCAGGCCAGTCCTATGCTGCGTGTGCACAACAACCCAATACATCATTCCTAGGTAGCCTGCTGTTTCTGTTATCCCTATGAGTAATAGTGATCAGCAAAACTGGGTAAAGAGAACACTCCTTATTACACAGGATAATGCATGTTATACAACTGTACATCAGCAATTTGCTTTCCAAACTTACAGCTAGCCTGGCTCACCGATGAGACTCTGGCCTACAGTGTTCATCTACAGACACCGGCAAACACAGTATAAGGGCCCATTCACACTAGAGCGTTTTGCTGCGATTTTGGCAAAACACACAAACGCTAGCGCTTAGCGCTTTTTAAAAGCGCTAGTGTAATAAAAAAGTCTATGGGCCCATTCTTACATGGGCGATTTGCGCTAATCGCTGCAAATTGCCCAAAAAAGCAAACTGCAAATGCGTCGCCTGCACCATTTTCAGGCGATTTCCCGGTGATCGCGTTTCAGTGCAATAGAAGCGCTACACATTATTGCAGAAAAATCACCGCAGTGTTCAGTGATTTTTCCGCGTGAAATTGCGGAAATATCACTCCTGCAAATGTCGGCAAAATTCACCGGCGTTTTGCAAACGCATGTGTGAATGGGCCCTAAAGCTGTGTCGAAATGCTGGATAAACCTCTTGCAGACCAGCAATCTCTGGCCCCTTAAAGTGCATCTGAGATGGTTTGAAATTAAAAAATAAATAATTATACATACCTGGGGCTTCCTCCAGCCACCTGTAGGCTAATCAGTCTCTCGCCGTTCTCCTCCACCACTTGGCTCCTCCACTATGGATCCCAGTAACTTGGAAGCAGGCACAGTCCGCCCGCGCATGCTCCCGGCAACGGGAGCGTGACAGAACGCGCACGCGCACTAGCCCCGACTTCCCAAATTACCCGGACCCGTAGTGGAGGATCCAGGCAGCAGAGGACGTTGACGAGGGACTAATTAGCCTGAAGGGGACTGGATGAAGCCCCAGGTAGGTGTATATATGACCAGTGACTGTTTTTTAAACCTTGAGCTGTAATCACCGTGATTGGCTCACAGTAATGACAGGGTCAGCAGCCAATGAAATTGGCTCCTAACCAGAGCACAAGCGGGCTGTAGCTACGAGAGAGTGGCTCAAACAGCAAGAGCCTCCAGACTGCACGACGTGAGTATTATTTGAGTAGCTGAAAACTATGCCCTGGCAGTAATAACAGCTCCCAAACAGGGCGGAGATTTCAAATAACTTTAAGTAAGAGTGTTTTTGCAGTGCTTGCTGATCTCCTGCGATCACTTGGAGCATTTTGAAAGCAATCTGAGAACAATCCCATTAGCAAAATCACGATCGCTCCAGGAATTGCAGTGAAATCGCGGCCACTTTGTGATTGCCGCAAAGCACCCATAGTGGGTCCCAGCCGTAAAACATATACATATAAAAAAGTATATTTCCCCCAGAGTAAAATGATCTATAAATTACTTATCTCCTAGGTTGCCGTCGCTTACAGTTGGTAATAAAAAAATATGACAAATCTGAGGTTTTTAACTAGTCCAAGTAATTTATAGTGCATTTTACATTTTATACGTACTGTATACATAAATATGTATTTTAAATTTTACAGTTTTTCCCGATAGCAGTCCAGTAATGGTAGTGTAACAGATTTCTCGATTACTACAAGGTTAATACTATTTCTGTGTGATATTTGTAATAACTGAAAGATACTTCCTTATTTTAAAGAAAAATGTTAACAATTTATTAACTAAAGGAAACAATGTTCAACCAATGTCCATAAAATATACAATTGTCTAACCAAAACGAACTTCTTCACTTTGGGTTGTTTTGACTGCAACTATCTATAAATGAACCAATTACTTGCCTATAATATAACAATATGCTATCACTCTTTCTCTTTAATAAATATCAATATCTGCTGTCTTCTTCGACAACATTGAGCAATACTTGTTCTGCAAAAGAACGCTTTGTTAGCACTTTCAACATCTATCACAATTTAATTTAAGGATATTTAGGGTTTACCAAATGCAATTTTTCTAATTGTTTCCAAACTGAGCGGAGTCTTTCCTAAACAGTCTTCAGTTCTTTGCATGAGACCAAAAGCTTATTCAAATTTTCTAAAAAAGTTACCTTCACTGAGTATTAATTGACTAAGGCCTGGAACCCACTGAAATCAGCAAACGCAACTGCTAGCGTTTTGTCTGAGCGGTTTGCAAGCGGATTCATGCGCGTTTTTGGTTGTGTTTTGCAACATTGTATTTTTTTGCCCAGCGGGTGCGTAGCGTTTTGCGTTTTTATCCTGATTGGTCCTGTGAATTATTTTTCATTTTGTTACAGTGTGCTGAACCGCAAAACGCTAGCAAAACCGCTCAGTGTAGGTTTTGCTGAGCGTTTCTGCTAGCGTTTCAATACTTTACATTGAAGCGCTAACGCTCCCAAAATGCTGCAGGTCCTGCGTTTGCGTTTCTGGGAAACGCAAACGCTCCTGTGGAAGTTGCCCCATCCATTATCAGCTGAGCGTTTTGGCAAAACGCTAGCGTATCGCAGCGCTGCCAAAATGCTCAAAAAAACGCTCTTGTGGGTTCCAGCCCTAACAGTTTTCTGTCCCTTACCAGAGTTTCAACAAGAATGCTCAGTGAGAGTAGAGTAAATTAAAATCTATTTTGTAAGACTTCCTAAAGGTGGCCATACATGGTACAATTTTTCAATTAGATAATTTAGTTCGATTATTCTGTTAGATCGAATATAAAGATTTTTCCAGCATGTCCGATCATTTTTCCCGAAAAAACGGGATAATCGTTCGAATTTCTTGATCGAAAAAAAATAAAAATTCAACTTTCATTCAATTCGATCATTTAGATCGAATAAACGGGAAAATCGAACGTTTTTATTGTACCGTGTATGGCCACCAAGAGTGCGTTGCTTCCTAAAAGTTCCAGGACAAAGATAATATGCAGGTATCCAGTGTCCAAAGTACTCCTTGGCCTAATAAAATCATGCAAATTTGTAATCCACAGGAAATCCTTAGAAGCCGTAGACTGGTTGCTAATACATTTTTCTTTCTCCCCAGGATATAAAACTCTCTCTCTTTCTTATTAACACTCAGAAGGAAAGTTCTTTAGCTCTTATGGTGGCCATACATGGTACAATAAAATGTTCGATTATGCCATTTATTCGATCTAAATGATCGAATGAAAGTTGAAAAGATTTTTTTTTTTTTTCGATCAAGAAATTCGAAGGATTATCCCGTTTTTCCGAGAAAAATATCGGACATGCTGGAAAAATCTTCATACTCGATCTAACGGAATAATCGAACTAAATTATCTAATCGAAAAAAATGAAAAATTGTACCATGTATGGCCACCTTTATGTAGATGTGTTATATTTTGCAGAAAATAAAGATGTACATCCAGGATAACAGTATTCTCTTTTCTTTATGGTCTTCCTGCTTGAATATCGTCAGTGAAGTTAAAGGTAATTTTTCAATTATCTTATTTTGAACCGATAAGAATTATTATTTATAAAGCGCCAGCATATTCCGTGGCGCTGTACAATGTAAGAAAACAAACAAGGGATACATAATGATACAGACAATGATATACATCAAATATGAACACTGATACAAAATACAGAACTGCTGATTACAATAGCAAATTTAACATGATGACTAAAATGTATAAATGTCTAACCGTGTGCAAGCAATTAAATTAATAACATTCCATGTCACAAAAGGGTGAGAGCCCTGCCCTTGCGAGCTTACAATCTAAAGGAATGGGGTGGAAACAAGAGGTGGGGGAAGTATACAGTATATGTACAGGCAGTGCGTAATTAGGTTATTTAGTGGGTGCATGGCCTAAGCTACAGAATATGCTTGTCGGAAAAGGTGGGTTTTGAGGGAGCGTTTAAAGATTTCAAAGGTGGGAGAGTGGCGGATATGCTGTGGAAGGGCATTCCAGAGGAGGGGTGAGGCACGTGAGAAGTCTTGTACACGTGAATGTGAGGAGGTAATTGTAGAAGAGGATAAAAGAAGCTCGTGTGCAGATCTGAGATTGCGGTTGGGTTCGTATCTAGGGAGTCTAGTGAGGAGATGTACAGGGGAGAGAGATTGTGGAGAGCTTTGTAAGTTAGGGTTAAGAGTTTGAACTGAATCCTCTGGTTAATTGGTAGCCAGTGAAGAGTTTGACAGAGAGGAGCAGCAGGGGAAGAGCGAGAGGAGAGATAAATGAGACGAGCAGCAGAGTTCAGTACAGAATTGAGCGGTGCTAGTTGGTTAGTTGGAAGTCCACCAAGCAATATATTGCAATAGTCCAATCGAGATATAACAAGAGCATGTACTAACATTTTGGTTGTGTCATGAGAGAGAAAAGGTCGAATACGTGCTATGTTTTTGAGTTGGAGATGACAAGAGTTAATGTGAGGAATAAATGAGAGAGAAGAATCAAATATTACCCCTAAGCACAGTGCTTTGGGAACTGAAGTTATAGACGTGTCGTTAACATTTATTGTAATATCAGGCAAAGAGGTGGACAGGGATGGTGGAAAGACTATTAGTTCCGTTTTAATCATATTAAGTTTCAAGAAGCGAGAGGACATGAAAGAGGATATAGCGGACAGGCAGTCAGGAACCCGTGTGAGGAGGGAGTTCAGGTCTGGAGCCGAGAGGTACAGTTGTGTATCATCTGCATATAGGTGGTATTGAAAACCAAATGAGCTGATTAAGTTACCAAGACCATGCATGTAGATGGAGAAGAGGAGGGGACCGAGGACA
Source organism: Hyperolius riggenbachi (assembly GCF_040937935.1). NCBI lineage: Eukaryota > Metazoa > Chordata > Amphibia > Anura > Hyperoliidae > Hyperolius > Hyperolius riggenbachi. The sequence goes on from NC_090650.1 coordinate 57,601,660, forward strand.
GAGCCTTGAGGTACCCCTACAGACAGAAGATGTGAAGAGGAGGCCTGATCTGAATAAGAAACAGTGAATTACCTTCCAGAGAGGTAGGAAGATATCCAGGAGAGAGCGAGGTCCTTTATTCCTATAGATGAAAGGATCTGTAGGGCCTAGTGCACACCGGAGCGTTTCCGCTGCGGTTTGCGATCTGCTTGCGGGTGCGGATCCGCTAGGGTAATGTATTTCAATGGGCTGGTGCACACCAGAGCGGGAGGCGTTTTGCAGAAACGCATACTCCCGGGCTGCTGCAGACTTTGGATTGCGGATGCGTTTCTGCCTCAATGTTAAGTATAGGAAAACCGCAAACCGCTCTGAAAAACGGCACTTCAGAGCGGTTTGCCAGGCGTTTTTTGTTACAGTAGCTGTTCAGTAACAGCTTTACTGTAACAATACATGAAATCTACTATACCAAAACCGCTACACAAAACCGCAAAACGCTAGCTAAAACGCTGCAGAAAAATAAGAAAAAGCGTTTCAAAATCTGCTAGCATTTTGCGGATCTGCTAGCGGTTTTTGGTGTGCACCAGCCCTAGGAGTAGAGTGTGGTCGACCGTGGCGAATGCTGATGACAGGTCTAGAAGGATGAGTATGGAATAATAGCCTTTGGATTTAGCTGTGAGGAGATCATTGGCTACTTTGGTGAGGGCTGTTTCTGTGGAGTGGTTTGGCCGGAAGCCAGACTGGAACTGATCAAGCAAGGAATTTGCAGATTAATACTGACTTAGTTCAGCATGAATGTGGCGTTCAAGTAATTTATGCAAATGGGAGAAGTGACACTGGGCAGTAGTTAGCAAGATCAGTGGGGTCTAGAGATGTTTTTTTTAAATAGTGGTGTTACAACAGCCTTCTTGAGTGAGGATGGAAAAATTCCAGTGGAGAGGGATAGGTTAACTACTTTGGCCTCCTGGACGTACTAGCTACGCCCAGGAGGCCATGTGCGCGTCCGCGCGCTCCCGGCCGCGGATCGTTAGCCCACGAATCAGTGTATCGGGCTATGCTGCCCGATCACTGATTCCTCTCCCCCGCAGAAAAAGCGACAGCTTCTCTCAGAAGCTCCGCTTTTTCTGGCTGTTGCGTTTCCCGTGCGTCCCTCTAAGCGTATACTACGCTTAGAGTGACGTCATGTAAACAAACTCATGGCCGCCATTTTGTGGCCAAAAAGTAATACTACATCTGAAATTTAAAAAAAAATAAAAATTAACACACATTTACATTATAAACACATTGTTTACCTCCCACCCTCCCAAAACTACCCAAATAAAATGTTTAAAGAGTAACTGTCAGGCTGCAGAAGCTAATTTAAACCTCTATTCTCCTGTGTTAAACAGTTTAGAAGGAAGCTCAAAAGCCATTAGTGAAGATAAACATTTCAGTTACCTTTGATGTGTGCTTATCTTAAAGTCTGTTATAGACCCATAAAGACGCAAGCCGCAGCTAAACTGCAAAGCATTCTGGGGCCCTCCCCTCGGCTGCTAATGAGACGGTACAGGAGCTTCTAATCAGTCCAGCGCTGCGAAGCACTGATAAATCTCGGGCAGACTACACTGCAGGAGTCAGCTATTGTTCCTAGCCACATGGCTCATTAATATTCACTGCACACCGTGTTGTTCAAGAACGAGCTTATCTGTGATCAGAAGCAGGCAGGACATGACGACACATTTGGCTTCACAAACATGGAGCCTGCCATGAGCTGTCAGGAGCATCTATCTCTGCATATACTATATACAAAATCTGTGAAATCCAAACGTGGACAGTGAAATGCATATGTAATGTAAGTACAGCCAATCTTTAGCTACTGATATATGTGTTTATTTTCTCTGAGACCCTATACCTAACAGCTCCTCTTTAATATAAAAAAAAACAAAAAACATTACAATAAAAAAAAAAACCATGTAAATATTTACCTAAGGGTCTAAACTTTTCAAATATCAATGTAAAGATGAAATATTTCTATATTTTTTTATTCTAAACTTGTAAATAGTGATAGATGCAAAACGGAAAAAATGCACATTTCCAAATAAAATATTGTCGCCATACATCGTTATAGGGACATAATTTTAATGGTGTAATAAACGGGACATATGGGCAAATACAATACGTGAGTTTTAATTATGGAGGCATGTATTATTTTAAAACTATAATGACTGAAAACTGAGAAATAATGCATTTTTTCCATTGTTTTCTTATTCTTCCTGTTAAAATGCATTTACAGTAAAGTGGCTCTTAGCAAAATGTACCCCCCAAAGAAAGCCTAATTGCATAATAATTAAAAAACAAGATATAGATCAGTTCATTGTGATAAGTAGTGATAAAGTTATAGGCTAATTAATGGGAGGTGAACATTGCTCGGATGCATAAAGTGAAAACGACTGAAGGCTGAAGTGGTTAAACAGCGATGTTAGGGCAGGGATGAGGGATGTGGATAGCTGTGGAATGAGAGGTGATGGGGTAGGATCCAAAGAACAGGTGGTTAGATGGGATTTGGAGATTAGAGAGGAGAGTGAATGTTCGGAGAGTGTTTATAACCACTTCTTTGCTTCTTCTTTTTAGCAACAAAGATCTAAATAACTGAGGTAAGTATCTTCATAACTTTTCTATTAAATCAGTCCAGAACCACTACAAGAGAATACACACATATCTGCTAGGTACTATATGTATCTTTGAGGTACAGGGGACATAAGAAAGGGACACTTGTTAGGAATAACACAGCTGACTTTACTTGCTGGAGGTATACACAGCTGACTATAGTCTAAAAATTAATGGTATAGTTTTCAGCATTAAAGTTTTGGTTAGCAGATTTTGGTTAGCAGATTTAGTGATATTCTCCTGCATAGATATGTTTATACTTCACTTTACATCTTAGGCAGTAGAAAACAAACACCAATCATAGGGCAGAATGCATCACAGCGGCTCCACATCTCAGTTTTGACAGGAATTTTGGTTAGCAGCTTTCAAACAGTTTTAGTCTTATCTGGACACTATTCTTTAAATAACACATTGCTGACTGTAGTTTCGCTTATGTTATGTTATTTCATCATCTCACTTTTTCCTGTTTACTTCTTTTCCATATACTGACTTAAGTTAAGTTTCTCTTTCTCTTTTTTTTTTTTAATCGACCCTGAACCTTCCCTTTAAAAAGGTATCTGAGCTATCTTTTACCACGTCGGATTACTCAGTCTGTAAAAGCTCTGACTGAATGCTCTCTGGTTTCCCCGGCAACAAAGTCACTTATCTTCACAGCCCACTCACATATCTCATCTGTGTCTCTCTCTGTTATATTGCCCTTCTTGCCTCTACTCGGTCCTGTCAGCTCTCCGTGTCCCCCTAAGTATATCACGATTGTCTCTGTGCAAAAATCTCTACCCCATCCTTCCACTCCGCTGTCCCCGGGCTCTCTGACAGGAAACCAGTTATTACTGTTTTTTTTTCTAACCGATCCCCCACCTGCACGCAGGAGAAATTTCTAGAAAAGCCGTGCGTCTCACTGTCGGTTGAGAGGGGCGTGCACAACTCACACGTGCAGCACCACCCTATTTAGAGTGCAGTGTGGCCATACTAGCTACTGGCCACTCACTATTTGCCAGTAGTCCAGCGCCAGCACTGTCGCGGCTAATATAAATAAACTAAAAAAAAAAAACACAGAAAAAAACTTTTTTTGTAGCTGGCTACAGTAGATCCAGCATGGGTGGGATATTTTAGGCAGCAAGTAAACAGTCCAAATAGAACAATAACTACATTATGATGACTAGACCACTGGGTCAGAGCATCTCCAAAAAGGCAAAACTTGTGGGTTGTTACTGGGATACAGCTGTTAGAAACAACCAAAAGTTATCCAAGGAATGACAGCTGGCCACATAGTGTTGAGCCGAAATTTTCGAAATTTCGCGTTACTATAATTACGCATGCGAAATTTGCTATTACGATGCAAAATTATGGTAGCGTAATTGCCATTAAAATCGTAATTGAAAATACCGTAAGCGTAATTTTCAACGCGTAATTTCGTGTTTCGTTCATAACGTAATTTCGCGTTAAACCATAACATAATTTTGCGAATTTCGTGATTACTTGTTAGCAGGGTTGCTCGCGAATTTTCGCCAAAGGCATTTTCGTCTGCATGGCGAATTTTGATGCGAAATATCACTACATGGCGAATTTTATATGCGAAATAGCATTCCGTAACGCGAAAACGATGCGAAAATTAACGCTTACAGTAATATGAACTATCGCAAAATTACGTTATGTAACTACGCTTACAAACGGTTGCATGCAAGGCAAACGTAATTTCGCGATACCCACAGTAATGCGAAAATTACGCTTACGCGGAATTTTGCGAAATCCTTCATTACGATTATGTACTTACGGCCATAATCGTAATTACACTAATTTCGCGAAATCGTAATTAAGTCATTGCGCTCATCTCTATGGCCACAGGATCATGCATAACAACTTGCTGCATATGGGGCTGTGAAGCAGCCAACAGCCATGGAGGCTGATTCACAAAGCTTTTCTGTTGAATTATCTCACCTTAGATCCCATTCACATTACACGCGTTGCTGTCCGTATTTCGGCAACGCGTGCAGGAGGCAGACACGTGCATAGACTGTTGTTCACACTGCATGTGTTCCGTACCAGTGCGGTGAGTGAACGCATGCTGCACGCATTTTTTAGCAAAAAAAGTGAATGGGATCAGGCACACAATGCATGGACACGCAGATGGCGTGCGATTGTATGCGCTGCGGTCATCTGTGTGAAACAATGTGAACGAGGCCTTACTTCACCTCCCTGGTGTTACATTTCTGCTGAATTTCTATGCAAAAAGTGGTTCAATTAATTTCCATCCATTTTTTTTCCTGTAACTTCCCAAAATGTGTCGAGCAAAAGTCTAGTATACATTTTGAGTATGTAATAAAAGTCATGTCAAAAAATAAATTTTCCCTTTCTGCCAGGCCACGGTTTTCCCCACTCTTTAGCTTTTTGGCAGAAAACGTGTTTTTTTGCATATACCAATTTTCACATTTGAGCTCCCAGAACATGTGAAAATTCGTATAGAATGCGAATTTCAAATGGAAAAACGCATGCAAAAAATCCAGAACCCTGCCTTAGAACTGATGGACGAGGCTGATTTGTACATACCTTTTTCAGCTATTTTTCCCTTGACTAGTCAGTCTACACCAGACTACCAGGGAGGTTAACTCTCAATGTATCTCTCCTCAAATGACAACTCGTGGTTTAGCTCTCCTTATTTGACTTAAGGTGTGTACACACACACTACTATAAGGAACGACAGGTCCGTCAGACCCTCCCACTAGGCAGGCGTTCTAGCAACAGTAGAGTGTGTACAGTATGTCGGCCGAGCAGATCGTTCAGAAACAGTGTTATCAGTCAGCCGACAGAGTGTGCACACGCTCTACTATCGCTGGAACGCACGCCCAGCGGGAGGGTCTGACAGACCCGTCGTTCCTTATAGTAGTGCGTGTGTACGCACCTTTAAAGCAAACCTGAGGCAAACCTAAAGATAAGTAAATCATACTACCTGCTCCGTGCAGCCTCCTGATTGAATTTGCACTACTCCCCGCCGCTCTCCATGGTCCTATTCCTCCTCCACGGCCAGCAGAAGGAATCTAAGATGTCTGTGACCCAGAAGTACTGTTCAGACTATCTGCGTATTAAGAATGCGTTTGAAATCAAAGAAACGCAAGTTGAAAAACGCATGCGTTTTTCTTGCGTTCTAATGCGTATTCTATTGCGTTTTGCACACACACGTGACCCAGGGAAAAAAAAAAGAATTATGGGAACCGCAGAGGGAAACGGACGCTAAAAACGCAATAGTACGCGTTTTTGATACGCGTCCTTAGACTTTCATTGCGTCCGTTTCTATGCGTGACGCACAGAACTGCGTGCAGCAATGCGGATGAGAAACGTATGCGTCTCATACGCATACATGTGAACTAGCCCATTCAAAAGCATTAGGAGCCGTTCCTATGCGTTTTTGGTACCCAGACACGTTCCCTGAAAACGTCCAGGAACGCGCATAGTCTGAACAGGCCCTAACTCCTAATGCTGGAGTGGGTGTTATGTAGGAGCTCATTAAGCTACCCAACAAGCAGCTTGTCAGTAGATTCAAGGAGGAACAGCAGAGGCCAGGTGGGACAGACATTAGCACCAGAAGGACACAGAGGCATGTAATTCAGCATAGAACATGCCTCTGTGTCCTATTAGGTATATGCAATCTGCTTCGGGTACACTTTAAAGGGAACCTTAATTGCCCACATGTGCCCACGCAGTCTCAAACCAATCCTCCGGGTCCCCCACAAGCAGCTAGTTTCATTTTCAGGGTCTGACCAGTCACTGGCCAGTGTGCCTGTGCGGCTCTGGCCATGCATGTACTCAATTGCGCTCCCGCTGCCTTGGCCTTCCTGCACAGGTGCACTGCCGAAAATGAAACGAGCTGCCTGCAGGGGACCGGAGAATCTGAGACAGTGCATCACAGGATGTCTGCAAGTGCCTGAGGGAAGCCCCAGGTAAGTGAAACTTTTTTTTTTTATTCCTCAGTTAAGGTTCACTTATTTATCACTCCTTATTTGTTTATCTCATGCGTTAGCTCTCCTTACAGTTAAGATGAAAAATAAGTAAGCTTTGTAAATCAACCACACTGTCACAACCACCTATATTGGCCACATGAAGATCAGTACTGGATTGGGGAGCAACGGAATAAAGTATCACACTTTTTCAGGAATGGTTTATGGAACATGACAAAGAGTTCAAGGTTTTGTCTTGGGCTCCAGATTTCCCAGAGGTAAATCTGACTAAGCATCTATAGGATGTGTATGAAAAACAAGTCTGATGCATCATATGGCCCTACCTTACAAGTTACGGGACTTTATCAAGGATCTTCTGCTATCATTTTGGTATTAGATAGTACAGGACACATTCTGGGGTCTTGTGGAGTCCACAACATCCCATGTGCTCATTCAGCTCCACAAGTAGGACCAACATGGTATCAAGCAGGGGGTTTAAATGTTTTGCCTGATAAATTTATAGTAAAAAAAAAAAAAAAAAAAAAAAAAAAAATTTTTTTTAGTCTACTGATTGCAAAATTGCTTGTGAGGGTTTCAAAACCTTACAATTGAGAAAAACTAGCTGCAATGTATAGTTGCAAAACGCAGAAATGGGAAGCTAAACATAACATTGCAACATGATCTTGGACAGAAGTTTAATGGAACAAACTGGGACAGAATACCTTTCAAATATTCCAGATTACATAAAAAGGTAACTGTGCACAGAGGGCTATATAATCTTATGAAGTTTAAAAAAAAAAAAAAAAAAAAATGTATTGTGTGTGGCCACCTTTAGACTGATTTGCTTTGATTAGGTCCTTGTCTTGCAATAGCACAGGATCAGGATCGTCAAATCAGAGCTTTGCATCACATGGTTCTCCGTTAGGTCAAAAGGACATGAGCAACACTAAGCTGTACCTTCTAACTAGGATTCATTTTTGATGCACTTTGGTGACTAAATGTACGCTTTAAAGAAGGGGTTCCCAAACTTTTCCAGTCAAGGGCCTGGTCAACATACTTCACTGCTGGGGGACCAGAGTATACATAAAATGATGTAGAAAACATTACATTGAACCTAGGCAGGGTAAACTATTAACTGTTAACACGTGCAGCCCTTATGTCTCCCATTTAGCCAAAGCAGATAGTATGCCCCAAACACAGCATGTGCCGACAGTATGCCCCCCAGCACAGCATGAGAAGATTGTATGCCCCCCAACACAGCAAGTACAGTTAGTATGCCCCCAAAACAGCATGTGCAGATAGTATTCCCCCCCCCCCCACAACACAGCATGTGCAGACAGCATGCCCCCCAACACAGCATGTGCAGACAGCATGCCCCCCAACACAGCATGCACAGATAGTATTCCCCCAACACAGCATGCGCAGATAGTATTCCCCCAACACAGCATGCGCAGATAGTATTCCCCCAACACAGCATGCGCAGATAGTATTCCCCCAACACAGCATGCGCAGATAGTATTCCCCCAACACAGCATGCGCAGATAGTATTCCCCCAACACAGCATGCGCAGATAGTATTCCCCCAACACAGCATGCGCAGATAGTATTCCCCCAACACAGCATGCGCAGATAGTATTCCCCCAACACAGCATGCGCAGATAGTATTCCCCCAACACAGCATGCGCAGATAGTATTCCCCCAACACAGCATGCGCAGATAGTATTCCCCCAACACAGCATGCGCAGATAGTATTCCCCCAACACAGCATGCGCAGATAGTATTCCCCCAACACAGCATGCGCAGACAGCATTCCCCCAACACAGCATGCGCAGACAGCATTCCCCCAACACAGCATGCGCAGACAGCATTCCCCCAACACAGCATGTGCAGATAGTATTCCCCCAACACAGCATGTGCAGATAGTATCCCCCCCCCAACACAGCATGTGCAGATAGTATCCCCCCCCCTCCCAACACAGCATGTGCAGATAGCATGCCCCCAACAAAGCACGAAGGGCAACCCCCCCGTTGCAAAGTGCTTCCCTCCATCCATGTCGGGGCTGCGCAACTCCTCTTGCTGCATCGGGACTGTGCAGTAGCCACAGGATCCCATCCGTGCATGTGCAGTAGCACAGAGTCTGCCCCTCTGGCTTACTGCACAGGCATGGACAGGCTCGCACTGCTACTATGCGACCACGATGCAGCAAGAGGAGCTGCACGGCCCCAATATGTTTAGCAACAATGCCTTTGCACTAATCTTCAGGGATAGAATGCTCAGCGACGAGGGGCATCAAAGCAGTGAGGGAAGCCTCAATAGGATCCTAAGGCTTACCTCTCTTTAGGTAAGCATCTCATTTTGTACCAGAGCTTTCGGCTCGGATACACTGTAAATAACAAAATCTGTGAGGCTGGCTCAGTGGTGACAGTATGTGAGCTGGATGATATGCGACATCATACACACATAAATAGCAGATGTCGGAGTCTAGCACCAGAACAAAGCAAAGCACGGTTACTGGCAATGGTTACTCCTTAGTCTAAAATTACATCCCAATACACTACAATGCAGCACAGCATGACTAAATATACTATTGCACAGAACTGGTGTGTTGCTTTTCCTATTACCCTTGTTATATCCTTTAAAGTGAACCTGTCAGGATATGACTATCAGAACTGTAACTTTTGCATTGTATTTAAACATGAGAGATGCAAGGCTGTCACCCAGATCCTGGCTTCAGTAGATAGTAAGAAGAGATGATCAATTTATTCCATATAAATGTTTCTTAAAGTGCATTATTGGAGAAATAGGATTAACTATCTGGTCAAGATCATGTCATATCACTTCCTGCCCAGACAGGAAGCAGAAGTGAAACATGGTCACACATCCTGGCTTACTTCACTATAGTACAAAAATCTACAATATATAAGAAATGTCAACACTACACAAGCTATTTTGTAGCAAAATGCAGTTAAAGGGTGCTGGTAGTTCGAACATTGTCTTCATCAAACACGGGGGCCTCTATTCATAAAGCATTCCCGCATGCGGTAATGCTCAAAACTGCTGACTTTACCGACCATTTAGCAAAGTGTTCATTCATAAAAGCTGTTTCCGCATGAAAAGCTACAATTCCTGAGCAGTGCGGGAAATTACCGCCTTATGCGGTGATTCATAAACATTAGAGCAGGCAGAATGGGAATGGAGAATACCGGCTGTTTAGATAATGCGATAAGCATGCGGATAACAGGCAAGCTAATGGAGACAGACCTCCCAGGCAGCAGCAGTGACAGCAGAGTAAACAAGGCATCCCAGAATACCAAGGCTGTGTTTTTTAACCCCTTGGGTACCTGTTTTCAGATAATTTTCACATCCGAAAGCCTGCATGTGTAACATTTCTTGAAGTTCTTCTAAGGTGTGGCAATTAAATAGATTGTTTAGAAAGACTAATAGACAGACTCAGCGCAGATTCAGGGCAAGGAGAGGTAGTTTTTTAAAAAAAAAAAAAAAAAAACACATCTAAAGGGAAGTTGGGGCTGCCTCCTTTATAGTAACTGTCTCTGCATGGAGAAAATGTATCAACTCACCCAGCATGGCTAGTAGTGCGGGAATTCCCAGACCTTTCATTGCAAGTGTAAACTTTTTTATGAATTAGTACACAAAAGTCTAAAATACTGATGCGGCGTTGACCCTCCAAGATTTTTTTTTTCCCCGCAAATGTTTTATGAACAGGGCCCTGATTGGGGTCGGCGTTCATCTGGTGGTTAAGTGGACGGTGGTTTGAACAGTTGTGTTAGAACACAAAAGCTCCATAGCTTTGTATGTAGTATGCAGTGCAAAGTGAGCATAGAAAGAAAGTTATGTGCGCTGCCTCACAGTCCACTAGAGAGATAAGTCCTTGACCTCGTATTCACCAGGTGAAGTCACAATATACAGTTCCGTTCTTCTTCGTATCCACGCGTGGCTAAGCGGTCAGAAGGTGGCAGTGCACGGAGGAGACGTCCTTGGAACTTTTTACATGATATGCCTATGTTCTTCTTCGTATCCAGAGTACCTCAGACAAAAAAAACAAAAACAGAAAAACACTTCATCGCGCAGACCATCGGTCCACCAGATCTTCCACCAACTAAAAACCCGTGTGGTGATTAAGAGGTAACACCTTCTCCTCGTGTTCCACCACCTGTAGGTAATAACCTCACCTTTAGCCTCGGCTGCCCAGATCCTACAGACAGCTAACAAAGCGTGTGAAATCACCACTTGCGGGTTCCAGCTTCCTTCAGACCAATCACGATGACTCACAGGATCCCGAATATGTTAAAAAAAAAATACATATATCATTGCGTAGGCTGCTAAAAAGCTCCTGGAGGGAGGTCACTAACTCACCAACTGGCACCGTGCTTAAAATTCTAGGGGACGACCAATCTACTCAAAAGTGATCCACCACCAGCAGGACCGTGCTCACCTTAACTCCAGGCTGCCCCAATCATAGACAGCTTCTTAGCATGTTGGTGAGCGATCCTCAGCACAGTCTCTTGCTCAGTGTGTCACTCCCTCCCAGTCAAAAACCAGTACAGGCAGCCTACTGCAACTAAACAAGCCCAATATAGTGTAAAATCATTTAATAAGATCACAAAAAAAAAAAAAAAAAAAAAAAAAAGAGTACTACTCACAAACATAGTAAAAATTCAGGCATATCATGTAAAAAGTTCCGAGGACGTCTCCTCAGTGCACTGCCACCTTCTGACCGCTTAGCCACGCGTGGATACGAAGAAGAACGGAACTGTATATTGTGACTTTACCTGGTGAATACGAGGTCAAGGACTTATTTCTCTAGTGGACTGTGAGGCAGAGCACATAACTTTCTTTCTTTCTATACTCTAATGTTGGTGTAAACATTTGGTTTAGCGCAGCATACCCACAGTGAGTGTTAGGTTCAAGCTTTAGGTGTGGAGCTCGCTAAGAATCAAATCATTCCCCCAGAGTGCAAAGTGAGCGACTGACTGTGGTGAGGATAGGGATGATGAGAGAGAGAGAGAGAGAGAGAGAGAGAGAGAGAGAGAGAGAGAGAGAGAGAGAGAGAGAGAGAGAGAGGAGAGAGAGAGAGAGAGAGAGAGAGAGAGAGAGAGAGAGAGAGAGAGAGAGAGAGAGAGAGAGAGAGAGAGAGAGAGAGGAGAGAGAGAGAGAGAGAGAGAGAGAGAGAGAGAGAGAGAGAGAGAAAGAGAAAGAGGAAAGAGAAAGAGAAGAGAGAGAGAGAGAGAGAGAGAGAGAGAGAGAGAGAGAGAGAGAGAGAGAGAGAGAGAGAAAGAGAAAGAGAAAGAGAAAGAGAGAGAGAGAGAGAGAGAGAGAGAGAGAGAGAGAGAGAGAGAGAGAGAGAGAGAGAGAGAGAGACTGTGATCGATGGTGTTTTTGCAAGTCCCAGATCTCTCTCCTCTACAACGCAGTTGTAACAAATGCAAACTCCAGGTTGTTATTTTCCCTGAGGTGTTCAGGTGAAAGGCAGATCCTCTCCAGGATTTAATGTTCCCCCTGATAGGGTTTGATGCAGGGAAGTGCAGAAATACTGCCGAGGCATAGACATCGCGCAGCAATATTACCCATTCTACTGGCATTGTGTACCTTGAGCTACGCCGCTAGCATGCCCCATGGTACTCGGAATAGCATTAGAGTTGCTATGGCAATGCATGCACTAACACGCATTACTGTTCTTAGCGTGCATTACTTAGCAATGGTCGCGCTAATTGAGTACTGCAGGTCACGGTAATAATGTAACTCATAGTACACAGTGTACTGAGTGATGTTGGTAACTGCACAGTAATATTACCGCACTTTCCTGCATCAGGCCCTAGGTGTGAAATAAAAAAGGTTAATAAGTTCACTCCAGAGCTGTCTTATGGCCCATACTCACGGGCTACAATTATCGCCGCAACACGCGCCACAGTATGCGATGTTGCACGTGCGCGCACCCCGAACCGTCGCTCGTCACTGATGTCGCCAGGCGATTGACGCGGTCAATCGCCTGGCGACAGTCGCCGCCGCAACTGTCGCTAGTCCGCGTGGGTATGTGGACTAGCAACAGCAACAAGCAGTAAATACCTTGGGCTTCCGTCGGGGGGAGGAGCAACAGCGACAGCTTCCGTCACATCAGTTGCCAGGTCCCACCGCCGTGTGTATGCGGAGGGACCTGGCGACAAGCTGTCGCTGGCCTGTCGCGCACACGCTCCCGTGTGCTAGCGACAGGCCACAAATGTGCCTCGTGAGTATGAAGCATTACTCTGGGAAGTGCCTGGTGTGATGCACGGAACAAACAGAATGTACCTGAGTTTTGTGCTTAAAATGCACTTGCTTGTGTCTTCTGTTGCTTTGATTTGGGACAAGCAGCAGGATTTTCAGCTATATATTTAGTTTATCACCCATCTAATGGCAATGTTTTGTTTCCTTTTGGGGGGGGGGCTGTTAAATACAATCACTGTCTCTAGCTGCTTGGCAGAAAGTCAGCCAGCGTGCCTCCATAGAGATTCCTCCTAAACTGGCCCCTGAAACAATCCATCGCTGCAAGCAACATTTACCAAGGGTCAGAGACCATCGTTCAGGCCCACCAATGCAGCGGAAAACGATACACTATCTGATCAGACTAATAGAATCTATCCGAAATTGAGATAGACAGGACTATTGTTTGTCGGTCCATTAAAAGGTACGCAATTGATCATACGGTCAAGTGTTTGGGATAGTGTACCGTTAATGTTAATGTGCAACTTCAGCTTTACAAATCCATCAGCCGTCTGCATTTCACAGTGTGAATGAGGCCAAAGTCTTATATTTTAGGCAGTGGCGTCGCTAGGGGCTTAGATAAGGGGCACTGGCCTGGAATCCTGTCTGGAGTACCCCGGATATGGGATGTGTGCCAGCTGTCAGCAGACCCGCAGCGTCCCTGCTGTTGCTATGGCTGCAGTGTGTAGAGGACAGATGCTTCCAGTTGGCTAGGATCACATGGGGCCGGGCAGCCAATAAGGAAGCAGTGCCTCTCTTACCATGTGATGGGAAGGCTCCCTATGAGCTGAGCTCAGCTGGAGCTCTATTGCCTTGTCCTGCTCTCTCTCCCCCTGGCGCGATATTTAACACTGACTGTTGCCTGACAGGGGAAAGAATGTAACCAGCAGCTGCAGAGGCCCCTCGCGAGAAATGCTGGCAGCCAAGAGGACAGAGTGCAGCTTGTGCTGGAGTCAGGCAGGATTGCACAGGCAGACAGATGTGAATACACAGCACTTCTGAATCATGTGTGCAGAAGTTCCCTATTACTGTGTTTAAATCAACCCCCCTCCCTTCCACCTCCTGCTCTCACTCCCTCCTCCCTGTGTTTTCATATTCCCCCTTTACATCTCATGCACTCTCTCCCTCCCCCTTTTATCCTATACCCCCTAGCTTACATGTTATGCTGCTCTTTACAGGGTATATAGTCATGTCACTGACTGTTTTCAGAGGAGCTCACAATCTAATCCTACCATAGTCATAGTCTAATGCCCTACTATTATTATGTACAGTATTTATATAGCACTGACACCTTCTGCAGCATTTTACAGAGTACATAGTCCTGTCACTGACTGTCCTCAGAGGAGCTCACAATCTAATCCTGCCATAGTCACAGTCTAATGTCCTACCATATTATTATTATGTATTTATATAGCACTGACACCTTCTGCAGACTTTATCGAGTACATAGCCATGTCATTTACTGTCTTTAGACAGTTTAAGCTTTGTAATCTTGTGATCAGTAACCCTAACCTGATACTTAACCTGCCTGGCGTTCTATTAAGATCGCCAGGGAGGCTGCGGGAGGGTTTTTTTTTAATAAAAAAAAAAAAACTATTTCATGCAGCCAACTGAAAGTTGGCTGCATGAAAGCCCACTAGAGGGCGCTCCGGAGGCGTTCTTCCGATCGCCTCCGGCGCCCAGAATAAACAAGGAAGGCCGCAATGAGCAGCCTTCCTTGTTTTGCTTACATCGTCGCCATAGCGACGAGCGGAGTGACGTCATCGACGTCAGCCGACGTTTTGACGTCAGCCGCCTCCGATCCAGCCCTTAGCGCTGGCCGGAACTTTTTGTTCCGGCTACGCTGGGCTCAGGCGGCTGGGGGGACCCTCTTTCGCCGCTGCTCGCGGCGGATCGCCGCAGAGCGGCGGCGATCAGGCAGCACACGCGGCTGGCAAAGTGCCGGCTGCGTGTGCTGCTTTTTATTTGAGCCAAATCGGCCCAGCAGGGCCTGAGCGGCAGGCTCCGGCGCTACTGGACGAGCTGAGCTCGTCCAGACCGCCCAGCAGGTTAATTTCATCCGCTTTCCTATAATTCTGCTCTCAAATTCCTAGCCTCACCCCAACTTGCCCAAAAGCCTAGCCTTTAATCTTTTCTAACCACCGTTATGTTCCTTTTACCTAACTTTAACTCCTTAACCTGCCCCCCTAACCCTGCTGTTGTCATGGGGTGGCTGGTGATAGTAGTACAAATCTGGCCCTACTGCCGGTGGGCACACTGGGATCCTTCGCAGCATGCTAGCAAGCCAGCCCTGAGCCCAGCATCACTGCCAGCTGGGCCTGCATCATTGCAGCATAACCACCAGTCAGGCCTCAGCATAACTGCCAGCCAGGCCAGGGAGCCCAGCAAGCTCAGCATCACCACAAACCCAGCACAGCATAACTGCCAGCTGAGCACAGCGCCCAGGCCAGCCGAGGATAAGACCGAAGCCAGGTGAGAGAAGTCTACCTAGTTTAAATACTCCATATTTATCATATTTAAGTTACTTCATTGCTAGGTTAACGTCCATTTGACCCCACCCATGACCACTCCCACTTTCTCGCTACATGGCCACGCCCATTTTACGCTACACTCACTTACTCTCCCTTGGTGCCCCAAATCTTCCAGGATCCTAGCAATGCCCCTGATTTGAGGTATGCATGCAAATAAAGACAGAAATTCAGACGTTTCAGTCAGCACACTTCTATCAGGTGGGTATCTCCACTTAGCGATAAGGGCAGGTGGATGATGCCAGACCTGGAGCTTTGACAGTAAAAACCAAGTCAGCCACAGCAGCTCCCATATTTACATTACATTCTCAGAGAGATAGTGTACAGCATGCCTTGTGTAGAAAGGGTGTTGTCTATTAGGCAAGTGGCGGGACATTCGCTAGACTTATTAAACTCAGTCTGCACAGTGATACAACATATCACTACAAGAATGATGTGCTTGTGTGCGCAGTATTTAAGTGTGTGTGTGTGTGTGTGTGTGTGTGTGTGTGTGTGTGTGTGTGTGTGTGTGTGTGTGTGTGTGTGTGTATACTGTTCGTCATGTTGTGCATTATGTTGGATGTGTGTATGAGCCTTTGGTCTATCAAGTGTTTGTACCAATAAAGGCTATCTGAATTTTAAAGTTCATTGCAAAATTTCTTGGTCTTCACTTAAAAGGAATAATTAAAGAGACTCTCTGGGGGGTACTTACCTCGGGAGGGGGAAGCCTCTGGATCCTATTGCGGCTTTTCCCTTCCCCAGGTGGTCTCACTCTGGCCCTCGCAATGCATAGCCGACAATGTCAGGCTGTGCATTACCTTACCCGGCTTTAGCGGGGGCGCTGTTGCGGCTCTCGGCTCGGAAATGGATGGAAATAGCTGATCCCTGTCGGGTCCGCTCTACTGCGCAGGTGTCTGTGCAGTAGAGCGGACACGACTGGTATCGGCTATTTCCGCCTATTTCTGAGCCGAGAGCCGCTACTGCTCCTGCACTGCAGCCGGGGAGACTGCCATGGGACGGAGGAGGACGGGGAAGCCTCGATAGTATCCAGAGGCAAGTACAAATCCCCCCCGGAGTATTTTTTTTTTTAATACAGATAGTCTTCAAAAACACCTGGTGCTTCTTGCAGCCCCCTGGAGACATCCTGTGTCCACGTAGTCCCGATTCCCGCCAGCCAGCAGCAGTGACCCCCACAAAGCTGGCCAGTCCCCAGCTGCTACGGGCCTCCTCAGTGCGTGCGCGGCTCGGGGCCAAGCATGCACAGTAGCCAGGGGCGTATCTGGGTAATATAGAGCCTATGGCAAACACTGAAATGGTGCCCCCCGCCTCACCCAGGTCAGAGCCCCCTTCCCCTCTAAAGACAGCATCCTTTCTCACATACATGTGTTATGGTTGCCTGTGTTTTTTGGCTCGGGATATAGCCATGTTCCCCAGATAACCAAATTAATCTGATCTGAGTGACTGTGAGGCACGGGGCAAGCATGGGACGCAGCACAGGGGTAGGCATGGCGCCCATGGTGCTGTGTCGCCCATGGCACAAGCTATGCCTCAACCCCTCTAGATACGCCTCTGACAGTAGCCGCGACTACGGTCAACCTTTGCAGGGGTTGCTGCTGCTGTCCAGAGTGGAGCAGGAGGACATTGTGGGCACAGGAAAACTCCAGGGGGCTGCAAGAAGCCCCAGGTAAGTTAAAATCATATTTTTGTTTTACTTAAATATTACTTTAAAGCCATTGCCTTTTTCCCTGGAAAAGAATGAACATTAAAAATTATGGCAAAGGGTTCTCCATGATTTACTATAAGTCTCTCCTACCCAACCTGCCTTCCTCGACATGAAGGTAATTGCCCCGCCTCTGCCAGGTGATGATATGGATAGGTGCACAGCTCTGAAAAGAAGTTTTCAGTTTTAATAGTTCAATTCCAACGACAATAATTTACACTAATCAACATGATTTCTTTTAGAAGTTGACTGATTGTCCGATACAGTCTTTTACATCCATTACACAAATAGCTATGTGCCGGTAATGTCAGTCAGGGATGCTTTGTGCCCATTCTACATGTGTGGCTTATATTTTGTTCTAAGGGCTAAACAGGGCATGACAGGTGTATAAAATTTCTCTAAGGGAAAAATAGCCAATGGCAAGCCAGCGACCATACCATGGGTGGGGGATTTAGTGAAAGACGTGTGTGTGAGAAGTACAACCAGGTGGAGCTGCGAAGAGAGTAAAAAGAAAGGGAATTCTCAGCACAGCTAAGTGAAATGGGTGGTTAGAGTAAACACAGGCTCACATCACTGTACAGCTCCTTTACTAATCCCACCAAAGGGCTTCTGTGAGATCCAACTGAAATGTCACCATTTATACATTAACCAGGGCAAATGCCACAGGACAAGATTCCCCCGCTACGTCACAGGCTGCTTACGTCAAACTATTTATGATTTTGACTCCTGTTAGGCATTCCTTAAAGATAACACAATAAAAGATTGTTTCCTAGATTTCAGTAACGTAAAGCAGACGCAGGCAGAATCCATAAAGTTATATCATCTGTAAGCGGAAAAGCCTTTGTGGCAAGTTAGTGAAAACTAGTGAAGTGTGAGGTGGTGTTGCTATTAGCAACCAATCAGCACTAAACATAAAAGTTAAACCTGACCTGCAGTTATAAACCTGTGAAATGAAGCAAATGCTGTCATGGTAACAAGAATTTAAAGCATAACCGTCATTTAAAAAAAAAAAAATATATGAATTCTGGCATCACACTGACCTCCTTATAAACAGCTATGCTTCCTGGCCAGCATCATTTTAAATTGTTACGTGTGCAGAATAGGGGGCCTATTTGTAAAGTGATGACAGTGGCACTAGGGCAATTTTGGCAGTGTTTTGGCATTGCTGGCAATCCCCCAAAATGCTTTGCCAATGTAAGTGGGGTGGGGGGGTGGGGAACCCATTAGTGCAATTGCGAATAGGGGTAATCGCAATCATAGGGCATGTAGCATTTTGAGCGCTCAATGCAAAATATATAAGCGTTGCAAAAGTGACTTATCAAAGCGATTTTGCAGAGCTTTTGGGGACAGAGCAATTACGCTTTTAAAAATTATTATACTTACCAGGTCTCTGTATATCATTCTTCCATCCATCCTAAAAGGAAGAGGTCACAGGCACTACTCTGCTTGGTTCTAGAGAAGCACCTATAAACTCTTCTTTTAGGGGGCAGGGCTATGGATGGAAGTCAAACGCCTGGTAAGTATAATAAAGTTTTATACAAAAAAAATACACAAATCACTAATCGGAATCGCGGTACAGCATTTCTAAGTGTCAGGTAATCGCAGGCGCAATCGCCCTAGGAATTGCTGCACACAGTGCTGCTGCAATTTTAAAGAGCTGCAGCGATTCCAAGTGGGTTCCAGGCCTAACACTGTTACTGCTTACAGAGCGTGCCCTAGTGGCTGCAGCTCTGGTGCTTTGGGTCTGCCAGGAGAAAAAGCGCAATATAAATGTTATTTGTCTTGTCTAGATCACGGCTTTAGGCCTTGTTCACATAGAGTTCCGTCCGCATGTCCGTCCGTGTTTGGCGTTTGACGCATTTTTGTAAAGTGTTTGACGATTTCCTGCACGCTATTTTTTGGGGGAACCGCTTTTCCAAGCGGTTTTGCAGAGCGATTGCGATTTTTCCCTTCCTGACGTCAGTGAGGAAGTGAACTCTTTGATCCGGAAAAGAATTAATACAATGTACTTATTCTTAAAACCTCTAACGCAATCGATGCATAAAGCGATTTTGTGAGCATTTGCGTTTTTTCCCTCTACCTTCCATTGAGGCAAAATCGCCTCAAAAATGGCCCATGCACTGCTTTTCTGAGCGGAACGCGGACTGAAACCTCCAATGTAAACTACACCATAGAGAAGCATGGTGTAGCCGCTTTCAGGGGGTTTTAGAAGAAACGTCCGCGCTTATATTTAGCTCATCCTGTACTACTTAACGCAACACATCGAAGGAAAAAAGGCAACACTCGTTTGTTAAATTTAAAAATAAAAAAAAATCAGCTTTACTCACCTGGGGCTTTCTCCGGCCCTTCACGAATAAAGGACGACCTCGAGGTCGTCCTCTGCACCGTGCGTGGAGCCCGTGACTGTGCCGGAGAGCAGAGCGGTCAGTGTGGGACATTCTGCTGCAAGGGGCCTGGAGAAAGCCCCAGGTGAGTAAAGCTGATTTTTTATTTTTAGCCTGATGATTCCTTTAACAAACAAGAGTGTTGCCTTTTTTTCCTTCGATGTGTTGCCTGATGATTCCTTTAAGTTTAACATTATTGCAATAAGCAATATTGGCTACAGACTTCCTATTGGCTGGAATAAATCAGATAGCTTTGTAAAATACAGGTGACCTGGGCAAGGCTGTGGAGTCGGTACAAAAATCACCCAACTCCGACTCCTCAGTTTATGAAAACACTGACTCTAGGTACCCAAAATGTCTGACTCCTTAGTCTAATACTTACCAGGGCTGTGGATTTAGTACAAAAATCATTAGACTGACTCCTCAGTTTATGAAACCTCCGACTCCCGGTATCCAAAATTGCCTCGACTCCGACTCCACAGTTCTGGTCCTGGGAGTATATCCCACACCCTCAATGAAATAAATGGCCACAATGGATATTTAGGGCTTGACCAAGGGTCAGCCTTCCAAGAGGGAGGGTCTTTGTGGTGATATTGTGGTGAAAAATCGTCCCACCAACCCACCCACAGCGTGATGTCATGACCATGGTCCTGACAGTTTGCTGTCTGTGAACCTCGTTGCATTGTGGGAAATAACAGCTTTTTCCAACTGCCAAGCAAGCAATATCTCCTTCTGTGCATAGAATGCTCAGCAACGAACATTCCATACAGATCACCTGGCTGGACGAGAGGTCACCACCAATGATACATTTCAGAATGTAAATCAGAGAGAGGAAGAATGTTACATGGGCAAACACTGGCTAAAAAAAATCTATAAGTTAATATTGTAAAAAAAGAAGCAATTTTATGTATTATGTTATTTTCACCACAGGTCCTCTTTGAGATGGGATACAAGGTACCTCAATGTAAGGCTCCTTAATCAGCAGGCCCCATGGGTGTTCCGACCTTCCTGATCTGTATACTTATTCCAGGTGCCTGACAGTAAAGCCAGAAGACCAGCATGACACCGAGGAAATTGGCCTTGGCGGAAGATTATTATTATTATCAGCAATTGTAGCCTCTGCGTTTCTCACGAAAAGTCAATTACGTTCTACCCCGTGACGGAAAACAGTGGCTCTGATTGGCTGGCAAAGAGAAGACCTTTAATTTTCCTTTCTTCAGGTTTTACTAGTTTATCGACAAACTGTTTATTAAAACAGCAGTTTGTTTCAAACACACGACCAGCATGTTTCAACACAGTGTCATTCAAAGCGAACAAAGCCGTAATCTGCAATTGTGGCCAAACTACCGGTCTCAGCATGTGATGGGCAGCGCCTGCTATGGCTTTGCATGCACGCGTTTGTAGTATGCACTGAGTCCTGTGGGAGTAAAGCACTTTACAAATGTGATTGTATTATTGTACACTAGCTGCAGCATTGTCGCTGCACGTCACACTGTGACTCAGATCTGCGTCCGCCCCTTGATGACAGATGACAGCCTGCCTTTTAATTTGCAATAAATCCTCTGCTGGAAGATTTGTCTTACCATGTCCAACCAAATCCAGATCAGCTCTCTGGTACAGCTAAATAAGGCAGCATATAAACCACACATCTCGTTCTCTTCTGAATTGCTGTATGGGGACCTGCTGTAGACCCCTTCCCCTACCAAGACGTAATAGCTACAGCCTGAAGCAGACCATACAGACTGATGTCTGTAAGGCTACATTCACACTGACATGCTGGAATGGACAATATAAATAACAATGCAATTATATTGTAATGGTAAGGAGTCCATGGGCTAGACTCCCTTACACTTCTACTGGCTACTGAGCGTTGCCTATTGGCTGCAGCTCAGGTGCTTTGAGTCCGCCAGGGTAAAAGCACAAAATGTTCTTGTCTGTACGTTCCCATCAGTGCATTAGCAGCGCGGTGCGACACATGTTAACTAAAAGCCCCCTGGCAGCCCCTTCTGGGTCGCCGAAGTCGAGCTTAACTGCGCAGATGCTGGCCAGGCTGCGCGGCCGGGAGCGCTCTGTGCATGTATATAACGTCACAACGTAATCAGCCTGGCCAGTGCCTGCAAAGTGAAGCCCAACTTCAGTGACCCGAAAGAGGCTGCGGGAGCTTTTAGGGAAGATGCGAGGGCAGAGTGGAGAACGGGGGGGGGGGGGGGGGGGGGGGGGACACATCAGGACAGTGACAGTGCATGCCTGTATTTCTCTCCCCATTTCTATAGCTTTATTCAGCTCTAGTATACTTTAAAAGTCCTTAATCGGTACACTATCCAGCCACTGTCAAAATTCATGCCCATCTCTAATCAGGAGTCACAACAAAGTGACTTATTGCTTGAGATTTCCCAACATGACGGAAAATGTCTAGACCTATTGGAAAAGGGAATGATGAGATTTTCAGCCCATGTGCACTGCTTTCGAACAACTGTTGGAGGAAAGAAAACAGATCCCAAGTGTATATAATCCAGAAGACAGGCAGACCTCTCCCCATCTGTAATTAGACATTAAACGGTAACCACATGCACAGGTGTGTCAGACGTCCTTAGGGGGAAAAAAAAAAAAAGACCCCATAGCACACTTCATTATATCTTGTAAGCCAGGGGACACTGTAGTTAAGTGTTTACCACAATTGCCTTGCAGTGCAAAGGTGGAAACTTCGAAACCCAGCCAGAACACTTTCTGGATGGTGTTGGTATGTTCTCCCTGTTTTTGTGTGGGTTTCCTTCAGGTGGTCTGTCTTCCTCCCTATTCCATAAACAAACTTGTAGGGAAATAAGACTTATTTGTTTCACCTCAACTCCTTTCTGCCTATTGTCTACCCATTAACCTTTTCAATCCCCTCTGTCTGATAGCTTTCCTTAATTCTTCTTGCTGAAAACCTTAATCCATTCATTCCTGGTACCCAACATTAACTTCCTGCCTACAGCCTATCCATGATGCTTCATGCTTATCCATGCCTAACATTGCATAGTGCCTAACTATGATTGGTACCACATTATGTCTACTCCCTACTACAAAGTGACACCCATAACCTAGCCTCTAACACTAATAAATCTGAAAGTAAATATCAAAACATAACAAGCATGATAGACTGACAGATAGGCTAGACAAGTAGGTTATTTCAATGGAACACTGGTCCTACAAGGCAGCAAGGACATTGGAACGTGAGCCCTGCTGAGGCACAACAGATGATGTATGTTGTTCAATGTTCTCTGTAAGGCTCTGAGAGAAATACAGAAAGCTGTGCTATGGGGAGGTGAGTGAGGGACCAGCAGATATTGGGTATCTGATGGCAGTAGGTACCAGCGCATCTTGTATACAGCAAGGGGGGCTGCTCCAACAAGAATCTGACTGATCAACTTAGACAGCGAGCATCCAGGAGTGCTCAGCTCACCGCCCAAACTGACTGTGGACTAACTAAGGCAACATACACATGTGCGATAAAATAATTTTGATTGAGCGACCAACAACCGATTGGCAGATAATATTTATAAAAACATAACGACCTAAAACGATAGTGACGAAACGGGCTTGTCTCACAAATTCATGCCGGCGGATTTCTTTTGATGACAATCGTCCTTTCCGCAAGGTGTGTATGAGATTGCCCGATATTTCTTAAGTTTTGTACGCATATCACAAGCGTGAAGAAGAAGAAGCAAGTAAATGGATTACAGAAGCTTTTCTTGGGTCTTTAGTGTGAACTGATAGTTTAAATGCGTAAAACATCTTTAGAACGATCCGTCATTCCTGCCAAAACCTACGTAGCAGATTGATGCTTAATTTCCAAAAGATTTTTATCTCACGTGTGTACGTAGCCCTTCTCAGATCTGAGTATAGAATACAGCAGCATTCCATGGGAAAGATACACAAACACAATCAAAGCACACAAGCCAGTGGAGGAGGAAAAGACAGATGTAAAAGAGTAGCTAGCAGAATCAGAGCCAGTGGCTCGCACTCACCCCACATCTTGCCCCAGCTCAGTGCAGCAGGCTGTCAGGCAGGGCACATGGAAAGTTCCCTCTGTGCTGCTGGATGGATTGGCCACACAACAGCAGCAGAAGCAGCAGCATGATGAATCAGAGAGCAGCTCCCTGAATCACAGTGTGAGCCTGTGCTGACGTCAATCTGCATCTTGTTTAGAGTGTAACATTTCCATTTCCCCGGCTGTAACCCGATTCCAGGAAATCACATGACGTCAGTCTTGTCAACCCAATTAGCAGAAGAATAAGCCATTTTCAGGAGAGGAGAAGGAGGAGGGCACAACAAGTTGCTGACAGGGGACACGCCTCTCAGCTGACATTTGCTAGGACCTTTATGGATCTTCTAGTGATCTCTCCAGTACTTTGTTACAGGCTGGGGAGGAAACTAAAGTGACTCCAAACTACAGGGGAACCACTCAAATCACTACATTCTACCCCGATCCTGTAGCAGCACTGCTGGAACTTGTGGTGTACAGCATGCAGGATTACAGAGCAGGTTTCCCTACCGTGATCGTCTCCAGCCTCCAGTCACAGCCAGCCATGAGCAGGGCGTGCTGGCTGCGGGCTGACGCCTCCTCCCTAGCGTGCGTGTCTGCTGGTAGCTGCTGACATCATCCTGACGTCATTGCCCTTGCAGGCTCATTCACGGGAATAATGAGGAGTAGAGAAGCTAGTTCAGACATGAGGCAAGCAGTCTCTAGAGTGGGACAATGGCATCAGCTGCACCGTGACTTGTTAAGTGACGTTAGACACCTCTCTGCTGCTGCTGCTGATGATGATGATAAGGATTTCTATGGTCAGATTTACAACCTTGAGAATAGTTCCCAACTGTCCCTCTTCAGGAGGGACAGTCCTTTTTGGGGAGCCATGTCCCTCTTTCCTCCTCATTTGTCCCTCTTTCTATGTAAATATATATACATAGCATACCTCCCAACTTTTTGAGATGAGAAAAAAGGACACTTAAGCCACGCCCCTGCCACACCCCAGTCACGCATATCATAAAGATTTCATAAGAAAAATATGTTGTTTTATAATGCAAATCACACTGGTCCTTTCTATCCTGGTTCATTTTTCCTTCATATTAACATATGAAAATAAGATATGTATCAATTTAAATGATGGGAATGAAGTTTAGAGACATTTAACACATTTTTAGTAGATAAATCTATTTACATAGAAAGAGGGACAAAGTCCTGAAAGAGGGACAAATGAGGAGGACAGAGGGACAGGGCTCCCAAAAAAGGGACTGTCCCTCCGAAAAAGGGACAGTTGGGAGCTAATATATTTCTCTACCAAAAAAAATGTGTTTGACTCTAATCTTTATTCCCATCCTTTAAATTGATATATTACCAATTTTAAAATGTTAATATGAAGGAAAATGAACCAGGATAGAAAGGACCAGTGTGGATTGAATTTTAACACAACATATTTTTCTTATGAAATCTTTATGGTATGCGTGACTAGGGTTGTGATGGGTCGTGATCGGTGGGTGTGGTTAAGTGTCCCTCTTTCTCATCTCAAAAAGTTAGGAGGTATGTTTAAGAAATATGCCCCTCAAAAGTTTTGGGTACCGTTAGCCGGGCGCAACCACTAGGTGGCATTAATTACTATTCCCCCTCCAGGCCGCCATGGATAGTAGGGAAAGATGTAACTCACTGGCGGTTGCGCCCCGCTAACAGAATAGAACCAAGTTTTGATTCTGAAGAACTCTGGACCCGAGGTGAGAGACATATGGAGGTTGATTCATCAATCTGCGCAGCTCTAGCAGCGCAAGTTAAAAAAACAACTTGCTCACGCTATGCGCAGCCGTGTTACATAACGTGCGATAACTAGTTACGTGTGTTGTTTACCTAGCTGTGTGCCCTCCTTTAAATGCTGCGCACTGTGAAGTATTTTGACTGCGATACTTCACTAGAGCAGCCACTACTATGTTGACTAATGTAGTAGCAGCTGCGTT
The DNA here is from genome assembly GCF_040937935.1 of Hyperolius riggenbachi. Classification (NCBI taxonomy): domain Eukaryota; kingdom Metazoa; phylum Chordata; class Amphibia; order Anura; family Hyperoliidae; genus Hyperolius; species Hyperolius riggenbachi. The sequence goes on from NC_090650.1 coordinate 57,627,067, forward strand.
AGTGAAGTATCGCGGTCGTGATACTTCACACCGCACGGAATTTAAAGGAGCACACGCCTAGGTAAACAACACGCCTCAGAAGAGACCGCACGCTACGCATAGTGTGTGTAGCACAAGCAATTTTTTTAAATTCGCGCTGCTAGAGCAGCACAGGTTAATGAATCAACCTGATGGAGGCTGCCATATTTATTTCCTTTAAAATGATACCAGTTGCCTGGCAGCCCTGCTGATCCTCTGCCTCTAAAGGTCCATACACACGCCGGACTGCAGGCAACGACGGGTCTGTCGTCACCTCCCGCTGGGCGGGTTTTCAGCAGACAGTCCGGCGTGTGTACAGTCTGTCGGCGGACTGATAAGGCTGTCTCTGAGCGATCCGCCGGTAATTAGACAACGTCCCCCCACCCACAAACAACAAAGGCCTAGGGACAGCAGGCAGACCCCCTAAGGCAGCAAAGCTTGTAATGCAGCAGCGTTTCACCAGAAAATACACATAATGACACAACGCTTTCCCAGAAAATACAGATAATGTGGCAGTGTTTCACCAGAAAATACATGTAATAGCGCAGAGCTTCCCCAGAAAATACACATAATGGTATAGTGTTTCACCAAAAAATACATATGATGCGGCAGGGTTTCACCAGAAAATACACATAATGCAGCAGCGTTTTACCAGAAAATACATGTAATGTTGCAGAGTTTTACTAGAAAATACACGTAATGTGACAGTGTTTCACTAGATAATGGTGCACATAATGGTGCAGCCATTCCCTAGCAAATACAGATAATGTGACAGTGTTTCACCAGAAAATACATGTAATGCATCAGTGTTTCACTAGAAAATACACGTAATGTGGCAGCATTTCACTAGAAAATACACGTAATGCAGCAGCATTTTACTAAAAGATACACGTAATGCAGCAACGTTTCACTAAAAAAATACACATAATGTGGCAGTGATTTACCAGAAAATACACATAATGTAGCAGTGTTTCACCAGAAAATACACATAATGTAGCAGTGTTTCACCAGAAAATACATGTAATGTGGCAGCCTTTCATTAGAAAATACACGTAATGTGGCAGCGTTTTACTAGAAAATACATGTAATGTGGCATCGTTTCACCAGAAAATACACGTAATGTGTCAGCGTTTTACTAGAAAATACATGTAATGTGGTAGCGTTTCACTAGAAAATACACGTAATGTGGCAGGCTGGCAGCCTTTCCCCGGAAAATACAGATAATGCGGCAGCATTTCACTAGAAAATACACGTAATCAGCAGTGTTTCACCAGAAAATACATGTAATGGTGCAGCCTTTCCCCAGAAAATATGTATACGTAATGCGGCAGTGTTTCATTAGAAGATGCACGTAGGCAGGGCTATGCTTTTATGTTTCACCCCCATTTGTTGCCCCCTAATAGCCCTATCACTAGTGGTGCACATGTAAAGAAAAAAACATTTACTCAACTGGCAGAATACTCCTCTCCAGGCCTCCAACGTAACTCCCCGATCATCTTCTGTGCAACAGGTCCAGCTGCAAAACTCCTACATTGACGGGCAGAGCAGGGCTCTGGGAAAATGGCACCCAAAGCCACCGAAGACAAAAATAGTCCCAGTGCAGTGCTTCGGAACCCACAGACTCCCGCAGGCTGGAGGTGGGCTGCGGCCGGGACACTGGCGCAGCGTCTATTAGATGCCGCTAGCCAGTTCACTTCCTGGGGAGATACCATCTGACCCTGCATCGGTGAGCCGGATGAAATGGCCACGTGGACAAGATGAGGCCCACGGGCCATGGTTTGTCCACCCCTGAACCAAGCCAATCAAATGCACGTCCTGCCCAAATGGCCTGACTCCAAGCTGCATAAAATTTGCATTAAACAGCATAAAAACTACAGAAAAAATAGCATTTAATAGAGCATCTCTTGTTGTCATACTTATTATGCAATATACCAGTTGCTTTTTATGTTTTGTTTTTAATACCGTACATGAATTCAATAAAGATTGTCGTTGTGATGAATTATACACGAGGTGTGCTGTATTCCTCTTTTTTGTGAATCTCCCTTTAGTTTTTGCCTGTGCTGCATATGCTGGTTCTGAATTGCACACAAGGTGGCACAATTTCTTTATTCTTCCCCCTTAGTAACAGCAAACCTGTAACTTTCAAACAGAAAAAAAGTTGTTGATTTACCTAAGAAGTGGTCTACAGGCTACCCATGTCCTCTTCAACCCCAACTCCGCTTGGACCCCATTTTTTTTTCTCGAATACTTTATTTTAGCCAACAAAAGTATACAATAGAAGTAGCACATTTTACAATGCAGGTACAACTTTCCAGATGCAAATAGTCATTCATATAACAAATGTCAACAGGCCAGCAATAAACAATATAAAAGCCTATGAAGATGGAATCAGGCCTCAAATATCTCAGGGTGAATATAGCTAAAGATATTAGGAGCGGATATTATCAGGATATAGGTATCTGCAATAAAGTGCCAACAATCAGCTGAAATCAAAGTATATTTCCTGTTAACAAGATTAAGTATTATCCTTAATCAAAAACTTGAACTAGGGATCCAGAGGTTCAGTCTAAGAAGGTAGCATGTCTGTTATATAGCAATATTGGTGTTCAACCAATGTGGAGGGGGGCAGGCCTTAAATGCATTTAGGTTTCCAGGGTAAGCCTTTGTTTAAACTCCTCTGAGAACCGGTATATCTGCCAGATTCTCCAGATTTTATTAAATTTCTCAGACCTCCCTTGAACAGCATAAACTGTGCTCTCTAGGTCATATATCAGATCCAGTTCTCGGACTAGGTCGATTAGGGTAGGTATTGTAGTAGTTCCCCATTTCCTCACAGTCAGGGTTTTGGCAGCATTCAGGATATGTCTGACCACTGAATTTTTGTACGACTTCATTCTCCATTCGTTTAGATTGAGAAGGTAAAATTGGGGGGTAAATGGTGTTTCTCTGTTGGTCATTTCTTTAATTAATTGTTCAATTGTCTGCCAAAAGGGAGCTAAGGGCGGGCATTCCCACAGGACATGTAAGAGGGAGCCTGGAGCAGAATTGCACCTCCAGCATTTGGGGTCCCTATCTGGGTATATTCTGGCCAGTTTTAATGGAGTTAAATACCATCTTGAAATCACTTTGTAATTGATTTCTTGTATGCGGGAGGTAGTTGAGGTTTTATGTGCATATATGCATATTTTGGATTTTTGTGCCTTGGTAAAAGTTACTCCAAGTTCCCTCTCCCACGCCGACAGAAAGGAGATGTTGTCCATTGATTGATCTTGTAACAGGGTATATACAACAGAGAGGGTTTTTTGCATTATACCAGTGGTAAGACATAGAGATTCGAATTCTGTAGGCCCCCTGACTGTGCCGGGGCTTATACCCATGCACTGTAGGAAGTGTCTGATTTGCATATATCCCCACCACTCCAGTCCGGCATCAGGGAATTTAGTCCTGAGATCTGATAATGTCAGCCACCCTGTTTGTTGGCAGATGTCTTTAGCTCTATATGTGCCAGTGGATCGCCAGGAGCGAAGATAGTTGCGTGAGCAACCTTGTTCAAACACCGGATTCTCCAGCGCCGGGACCAGAGGAGTGGGCCATGGTGAAATGTCTGGGGCCTGGCGGACCTTCGCAAGCACTCTCAGCGTGTTAAATACCAAATGAGATTCTGACCATTCCTGTTTAGGGTGTATAGACGACCAAGGCAGATTGACAAGGGGATGACAGGTGAGCGATTGCTCGATATTGACCCATTGTTTGGTTAAAGAATGCCTATGCCAGTCGATTAGTCTTGTAAGGACCGCAGCATAGTAGTAGTTTTGTATTTCTGGGATAGCGAGTCCTCCAGCGTGTTTGGGTTTGTAGAGGAGTCGCCTGTGTATTCTGGGTGGGCGGCTGCGCCAGATGTATCTGTTAAACAGTGTTTGAGTGCGTCTAAGAAAAGCCGTGGGGATGTGAACTGGAAGAGTCTGGAACAGGTATAAGAGGCGGGGCATAATATTCATTTTTATGATGGCAATGCGCCCTAGCCAGGAAAAGTGTGGCTTATCCCATTTTTTAAGGTCAGCTGATAGGGTTTCGACTAAAGGGGGGAAGTTGGTTTGGAATAAGTTGGAAGGGTTGGCTGTAATTTTAGTGCCTAGGTAGGTTATGTGGTCCTTATTCCATCTAAATAGGAGTTTGGCCCTAAGGGCTTGTTGGGTGTCTTGTGGGAGTGTGACATTGAGCGCTTCACATTTGTCCAGATTTATTTTGAAAAGGGAATAGGTTCCAAATTTTTGAAATTCAGTGAGTAGATTCGGGAGGGACACCACAGGGTTGGTAATATAGAATAGTAAATCATCCGCATATGCGGCTATTTTTACGGTATGTTCTGTTAGTGTCAGCCCAGAGATATTGATGTTTTTGCGTACATGGCATAGAAAGGGTTCCAATGCCAGGGCAAAAACCAGTGGTGAGAACGGGCAACCCTGCCGTGTCCCGTTTTTTATGTGAAGAGAGGTTGAGAGGCAGCCATTTACTCTGATGCGTGCTGTTGGTTTTGAGTAAAGGGCCTCAATACTGTGCAGCATTCTATTGCCTAGTCCTATGTGGTGCATAACCTCCATCATCCATGTCCAGTCTACTCGGTCAAAGGCCTTTTCTGCGTCAGTTGAAAGTAACATTAAAGGGATCTTCCTTGACCGAGCAGACTGCATCACGTTTAGCGTTTTTATGGTATTGTCTCTCCCTTCTCTCCCTGGAATGAATCCCACCTGGTCCCAGTGTATGAGGTGGCCCATCCACTCGGCTAGTCTATTAGCTAATATTTTTGAAAAAATTTTGAGATCCAGGTTCAAAAGTGAGATTGGCCTGTAACTGGCACAGGCTGTGGGGTCCTTACCTGATTTATGTATAACTGAAATATGTGATTCCAGAGTTTGTGTCGGAAATTTTTCAGAGTAAGCGGGGTCTGCCAACTTATTGAAAGTGCTACAAAGATGTGGGGCCAGCGTATTTCTGAATTTTTTATAATATTCTATAGGTAGGCCATCGGGTCCTGGGGCTTTACCTGGTTTGATCTGGGCTATAATTTGGAGGATCTCATCTTCCGAGATGTCTGCTTCTAATGCGTCTATCATTTCCTGGGTTAGGGTTGGCATGCCTGCCTCAATAATATATTGTCTCATCTTGGATTTGAATTGGTCAGAGCGTACTGTCCCAGACTCTCCCAGTATGTCATATAATTTTGAGTAGAAGTCCCTAAACGTACGAGCTATGGACTCATTGCGGATGTGTTTTTGGCCTTTGTTATCAATAATCTGTGGAATGTAATTTCTCTGTTGTTGGGCACGAAGTGCTCTGGCTAGTAATTTACCTGATTTGTTGCCCCCCACGTAAAAGGCCGTTTGGCATCTAAAAGCTGCTTGGAGCATTTTGGCCCTCATCATTTTTTTAACTGAGTCTCTAGCCTGTGTCAGTTGTTCCAGGTCTTGCTTAGTCATATGTCTCTTATGTCTTTGTTCTAGAGTATGTATAGTGTCGAGCAGGTTTTTAAGGTTTTGTTCCCGTTGTCTCTTTTGCCTTGAGCCCAGTTGAATTAGAAACCCCCTAATGACACATTTATGAGCTTCCCATATTGCCGTGGGTGGGGTTTCTCCATTTACATTTGTGTGAAAGTACGCCTCCAGTTCAGTCCTAATCTTCTGCACAGTCTCCTCGTCTGATAGCATAGAGATGTTTAATTTCCAGTTAAATGGTTTGTCTTTCTTTGATTTACAGCAGAGTTGGATAGTGACAGGGGCATGATCTGAGTATGAAATCACACCTATTTCTGCCTTGCTAATATCAGAGAGGAGACCGTGTGAGACCAGTATATAATCTATCCGTGTGTATATTTCGTGTGTGTGAGAATAGAAGGTGTAGTCTTTCACATTTGGGTTTAAGGCTCTCCAGGCGTCAACCAGTTGTTGTTCCTGTAGTGTTTTTCTTAATCTATTTAGTTTTTGGAAGGAGATGGAAGATCTGCCATGGGATGTGTCTATATTCGGGTTTAGGGCAATATTGAGGTCCCCTCCCACTACAACATTTCCCTCTCTAAAGTCTTCCAATTTTCTAATGAATTTCATCATAAAGGGAACTTGCTCTATGTTTGGGGCATATACTGAGCAAAAGGTATATTTCTGGTCTTTAATAGAGCCCTTAAGAAGTATGTATCTGCCCTGGTCATCTATTAGAGTCTCCATATTAGAGATCTGTAAATGTTTGCCTATCAAAATTGCAACTCCTTTTGTTTTAGTGTCTTGAGAGTTGCTGAGGAACACCGCCTGAAAATGCTTGTTAGTAAGTTTAGGGGAGGCTATTCCTTTAAAATGTGTCTCCTGAATTAGAACCAGATCAGCTCTTTGTTTCCACATATCATGTAGGAGAGCTGTGCGCTTTTCGGGAACATTTAGCCCCTTCACATTGATCGATATTATTTTTATATCAGCCATTAGGTAAGAGTATAGCATGATATATGAACTGAACTTTCATGGATCCAACAACTTTAACCAAACTAAAACATTTAAACACATGTATAGCATTATGAATTCTCAATTTTTCCAATCTTATGTGGACATAGGCCATATAGGCCTTCCTATGTGGGAGTGAAGAAGTCAGGACAGCTGTCCAAAGTTCTCCAGCTCCCTACTCCAAGAAGCTAAAGAGGGAGATAAAGTAAAAAGAAAACCCAAGCTAACTTCTGTCTGCCAGGACATCATGGGTCCAGTAGGGGCTTATATTAAATGGCTTGTGTTGGTATAGTAGGTGGATATTCACAGGCGGGTATATTACGCATAGTGGTTTGATATCGTAGCAGTTAGAGATGCGATATATGACATCTCTGGAGGGGAGGACAGAATAGGCATTTTGCGGTAGCACGAGGGCCCTGGGGAGTAGTTTGATGTGCTTCCAGGTCAGGTCTTAGGGAGCCGCTTCCGAGGGGTAAGGCTAGTATTTTCCAGGGGCAAGTCAGGGCCGTCTGGCCGGGGAAAGCATGCCCGGTCACATATAGGGATTGGCCAGGTGAGCCCCTGCATTGGGTTGCGGATGGAGTGGTAGAGACGGTTATGATTGTGGAGCTAATTCAGCTATGATAGTGGACGTCTGTGGGACTCCAGGTCCAGGTCTTTCAATAGTATTGCACTGAAGGTCTATATATTTTTGCTCCGTTAGAAACAGGAGTTACTACACGACTTCTATGTCTCCGGTCTGTCATCTGCAAAGGGCTAAGTATCTAGTGATGTGTTAAGTTCTATGGCTACATCCCTCTAAGCTAACTGATCAGTGGGCACATTTATTCAGTCAGATCAGGGGGCCGGTCAACACCGTGCTTGGGTAGTATGGCGCTAATGTAGTCAGCGCGCTATATTACAGTCATTATGTTTCCCCATTTTGGCTTTGAGAGCATACCACGTGACCGTGGCGTACAGATTCCCCACTTCTCCCGAGAAATACAGGCAGATTACAGTTGGGCACTCATCAATATGACGTATAAATAAAACTTTCATAGAAAGGAGTTTGGAATTAGCAAAACTTAAGTACATAAGAAACACATTGGATGCAACGAATATATATTTTAGGCCTCACTACACCCATAGTAGCTGGGATCCGTGGGGTCAGCATAGTATAGTGTGCGCAGCATATAGATAAGCATAGTCTTTTATAAATGCGTAGACGCCATTGCAGTGTCTCTGGGTAGCCATATTCAGCTTAAGAGATAGGGTTAAGGAGTTGTAGCATAATATGGCCAGTTCATGACTTCGCTCCCCCCGACACACATTTCCCTTGCCACCCCACCCGATCTAAGTGCCCTCGTCTTGTCTCACATCAGCTAAACTACCCCGGACTCAGTTAATATTACCCGGAGTGTGTGTAGAGATAGTAGATCCACCGACCTCGACCTGTTATGCTAGTGTCGTGTGGCAGGTTAAACTTTTTCTCCCCATGGCATGCTCCGCACATCTTTGTCCGTTATAGTCCCCTTGTGTCATGCAGTTTCATACCGCCCCACCTCAACTAGACATCCACCCGAGTACCTAGCAAACTAATTGCCCCACTTAGCTGTGGAAGAGGATGATGTTCAATCTTCGTTTCCTGCTTGTTGTTGATTTTTGGATAGGCGCGGACGTTTCAGCCTTTGTGGTAGGCCTATCATAATCCGATCCGGTTTCCACTCCGGCACTTCTACTTCATGGATGTCTAGGCTTTTGAACAGCTCTGGAAGGTCGGTAGGCGTGCGAAGAGTGAAGGACTTGCCATTGTGAGTTATTATCATTTGGAATGGAAAGCCCCATTTATAGCTTGCTCCTATTTCTTGTAGTACTTTTATTAGCGGCTGCAGCGCCCTGCGCTGTGCAAGAGTGCTTGGGGCTAAATCCTGGAAGAAGCTGATCTGCTTGCCTTCATATTGGACCTCCATTCTACGTCTAGCCGCTTGCATTATGTTTTCTTTCAGGGCGAAATAGTGCACTCTGCAAATGACGTCTCGTGGAGGTTCGTCGTCTGCTGGCTTCGCTCGTAGAGCACGGTGTATTCTGTCCAGCTTAATAGGGTCATCATCTGCGTTTCCTAGTAGGCCGTTAAAGATGGCCGTCACTGTGGCGGTAAGCTGGTTCGTGCTGATCGATTCAGGTAGGCCGCGTAGCCTAATGTTGTTTCTTCTGCTCCGGTTTTGGAGGTCTTCCAGGCCCGATCGGAGAGCGGTATTCACCTTTGCTTGTTGGGTATGGTCTGCTTTCAGCTTAGCTAGGTCAGCCTTTACCACGGCCATATCTGCTTCCAGCGTTGTGACACGTTCGCCATTTTCAAGAACGACCGCATGGAGCTCCTGGATGTCCGCTCTAGTTGCAGCCGTGATCTTGTCTGCAAGCTCTGTAAGGTCACTCTTTGTCGGGAGGCTGTGTAGGTAATCTCTTATCTCATTAAGAGAGCGGGTAGTGGCATCATCCTTTCCTTTAGAGCTTTTTGCAGAGCCGTCGTCGGCCATCTTAGGTTGTGTGGGAGAAGAGCGTGGATTCAGATATTTTGTGAGCGAGGACTGCGCCTGATCCTCTTTTTTCTGGGATTTAGTATTGTTGGTCCTCTTCCTAGTGTCTCTGGACATAGTTTAGAGGCAAAAGTCTGGCTGTAGGCAGGTTTAGCCTGGTCTTTTAGTGCTAGGAGTGGGGAGCTCTGTGAAAACACGTCCTTACGCTGCCATGGCAAGCTCCGCCCCCGGATTCCATTTTTATTTGCGACCACAATGTGCAAATATGGTACACGCCTGTACAGTAGCATGAAGCTACAGGTGCACGGAGGAATAAGCCATGTACAAGCAGCTATGTGCTACTGTGCGGGCGCAGACTGTATGGTGACGTTTGTACATGGATAGGAGCGTGGCCATGAAAGCATATGTGACAAGTCATTGTCGGTTATGCTGAAAGGGTCCCAGCCCTGGATTGTTGTGTCAAGGATGATGGGGAGACTCGACTATTCAGAGGCTTCCCTCCACTGAGGTATCATTTTTTCCAGGTTCAGGCATAGCACGAGTATGTTTAACGGCACCACCGCAGGAGTTGGGTGCCAGGTGGTGCCAGTAGTTAAAATGTTGGTCATGGACTTCCGGTTCCGGCGCCTGGATGTAAGCCACGGAGGAGAAGAGCTCCGCAGCCTGCACCAACGGAGAACGATCCGCACCGCAGCCAAAGTGCCCCCACTAACCTGCGCTGACATCAACCAACACCGGCGACCCCGGAGGAATATTTTCGCCATCCGCATGGATCGCTACGTCATGCGATCAGGCCGCAAAAGAATTGGAGATGAGGAGGAGGGAGAAGGAGACAAGATGGCGCCGGACTCCAGCCCTCCGAGCGAGACATCAAGGCCCAGCTCTCCGAGTTGGGACAATAGCTCACAACAGCAAGAGGAGGAAGCAGGAGATCAGACAGCCTCACAAGAAGTAAGTGGAGGCCCCGGGCACATTGACTATAAAAAGCTGGCGACGGAGGTAGTAAAATCCCTCACCCCAGAATTGCATGCAGCAATACAAGCCGCCCTAGACAAGTCCCTGCAAGACATACACTCACAGATCCAGCAACATGACAGCAGATTCTTAAAGGTAGAGAACCGCATCCAAAGCCTAGAGGACGACAGGGCAAGCGGGGAAACTAAAATGTCACGGATCATAGCAGAAAACAAACAAATGCAAGCTAAACTCCAAGACCTTGAAAACCGCTCGCGCCGCAATAATATAAGGATTGTAGGCCTCCCAGAATCAATGCAGCCTCAGTCACTCCATGATTTTGCAGCATCCACATTACCTAAGTTAATAGGCCTAAAAAAAGGGGGTCAAAGTGGAGCGCTCACATTATTATTATTATTTATTAGATTTATATAGCGCCAACATATTACGCAGCGCTGTACAATAAATAGGCTTACAGACAATGCTAACAGGGTTGACAGAACAATACAGGTAACAGACCATAGATACAACAATACAGGTAATAGCAATAAGATACACAACACAATGCAGATAATAGTACAATGCCAGATCATAAACTGGAATGGTAGTGGTAAAAAATTACCAGTTCCAAATTCTGCGTAAAGTGCACACAGTCAAGTATGATACACAAGGGAAGAGGGCCCTGCCAAAGGCTTACAATCTAGAGGGAGGGGCTGGTGACACAAAAGGAGGGGGTGCATCAAGAAGTTATTGGCAGAAAGGATTAGGGTAGTGTTGAGTTGATGTAGGCCTCCTTGAAGAAGTGAGTTTTGAGTGCTTTTTTGAAGGTGTTGAAGGTGGGAGCGAGCCTGATGGGCAGCGGGAGAGAGTTCCACAGGATAGGGGAAGCTCTAGTGAAGTCCTGCAGTCTGGCATGGGAGTGCGAGATGCGTGGGGTGGTTAAGAGGAGGTCGTTGGAGGAGCGAAGTGGGCGGCCAGGTGTATATCTGCTGACCAGGTCAGAGATGTAGGTTGGGCAGGACTTGTGTAAGGATTTGTATGCCAAACATAGGATCTTGAAGCTGATTCTGAAGTGAATTGGAAGCCAATGAAGGGATTTGCGTAGGGGAGTTGTGGAGACAGAGCGGTGGGAGGAGTAGATGAGTCTGGCTGCTGCGTTCATGATGGATTTTAGGGGGGCGATGCGGTTTTGAGGAAGGCCTGACAAGAGGGAGTTGCAGTAGTCCAGGCGGGAGATGATGAGGGCATGGACAAGGAGTTTGGTAGTGTCTGGGGTCAGGAAAGGCCGGATCTTGGAGATGTTGCGTAAGTGGAAATAGCAGGCTCTAGCTACGGTTTGGATGTGGGAGGTGAAGGAGAGGGCCGAGTCTAGGGTGACACCCAGGCAGCGGGCTTGTGTGGTTGGATGAATGATTGTGCCATTGACAGTGACATAGAGGTCAGTGGGGGGTGAAGCAGCACGGGGCGGGAAGATTAGGAGCTCAGTCTTATCCAGGTTTAATTTTAGGAACCTGGCAGACATCCACGATGAAATAGCTGAGAGACCAGAGGATACCTTCTCCATGGTGGTGGTGGAGAGGTCAGTGGTATGGAGGTAAATCTGGGTGTCATCTGCATATAGGTGATAGTTGAAACCCAGAGAGGAGATGAGTTTTCCGATGGAGGCGGTGTAAATGGAGAACAGCAGGGGACCAAGAACAGAGCCTTGGGGGACCCCAACTGAAAGTGGGAAGGAGGTTGAGGAGGAACCATTGAAGGAGGTCTTGAAGGAGCGATTTGAGAGGTAGGAGGAAAACCATGCTAGGGCACGGTCTTGGATACCCACAGATTGCAGTGACTGGAGTAGCAGGGAGTGATCAACAGTGTTGAATGCTGATGAGAGGTCTAGGAGGAGAAGGATAGTGTATTTTCCTTCGGCCTTGGCAAGCGTGAGGTCATTGACGACCTTGGTGAGGGCAGTCTAGGTGGAGTGGCCTGGCCGAAATCCTGATTGTAGGGTATCAAATAGGGAGTTGGAGTCAAGGTAATGGGTCATGCGTTGGTGGACTAAACGCTCTAGGAGTTTAGATGCAAAAGGGAGTAAGGAGATAGGACGGTAGCTGGATGGAAGTGAGGGGTCTAGTGAGGGTTTTTTAAGTAGGGGAAGTACAGTGGCCTGTTTGAAGTCAGAGGGGAAGGTACCCGTGGAGAGGGAGAGGTTAAACAGAGTGGTGAGGACAGGAGCCAGAACAGGGAAGTGAGGACGGAGGCATTTGGATGGCACAGGGTCTAGGGGGCTGGAGGTGGCAGGAGAAGTGGCTAGGAGACGGCTGACTTGGTCCTCTGTGATAGGAGTAAAGGCAGTGAGTGGAGGGTGGGGTGGGGAATAGGTATTGGTGGGGGAGGAAGAGGTGGTGGAGTGGAGGCATGAGATTTCCCGTCGGATGCTGGCTATTTTGTCGGTAAAGTGGGTGGACAGATCAGTGGCTGAGAGGGCGGAGGTGGGGGGAGGAGTGGTGGGGTTAAGGAGGGAGTTGAAGGTGGCGAAGAGTAGAGTAGAGTACATAGAGTAGGGCCTCCTCGGAACGAGGGCGACAAACGACCTCCTCGAGTAGTGATGACACGATACTTAGACTTCGCAGACAAAATGGCGATAATGAAAGCCTATAGAGATTTAAAGACTCCCTTGGACTTTAAAGGAGCTACCATCCGCCTTTTCAATGATTATTCAGCAGAAGTATCCAAGCTACGACAAACCTTTACTCCGGCATGCTCTTTATGCATCAAAAAAGGATGGAAGTTCATGCTCCAATACCCCGCCATCCTCAGAATCACAGATGACCAAGGAGAGCAGCACATATTCCATAAAGTGAATGACGCCATGAAATTCATTGAGACGACATCCTCAACCCCGCCGTGAAATAGCACTTTAAAACGCAAGTATGATAACTATTAGGGGGCACTGCTACACCAGTGAACTACTACCAGTGCCTAGGCGATTGAAAAGATCGCTTAAACCGGCTTTTCAATAACTTGTTTGACGTTCACTTTGTACAGAGGACATATGATTGAACCTGTTGGTGTTAGAGCCTGGAGCTCAGTTAGAGGAGTTCTTTATCCAGGGAAGAAGAGAAGTTCAAGTAAAAAAAAAATGCTGATTATTTTTATTTTTCTTTTATGTTTGTTTTCTATGCAATCTTCGGTCTTAGAGGCCACTTGCACCTCTGCCCCTGGTTGGCACGACATGTTACACCTCGGTGGCTTGCCACCGTGGGCAGATAAGGTTTTTCATAAGTTACAGCTAAATCCTCGAACCTATTTACATATTGTTCTATTTGTTGGGAGGGGGGAGGGTTATATGCAGTCATTTCCTACCATGCGAAATCGTATATTTATGTCTATATCAATGTACTCGCACCTAAAGTCCTACATCCGAGATAAAAATGTCTATTAAAATCACCTCCTGGAACGTGAAAGGCCTTAGGTCACCAGGGAAACGGTCACTAATTCTACGCCATCTCAAAAAAATACATACTGAAATAGCGCTACTACAAGAGACACATCTAACGAAAGACCAATTCCAATATATGAAAAAATCATGGGTGGGCCAGGTTTTTGGCTCATCAGCACAGGGGAGAAAATCGGGGGTATTCATTTTGGTACATAAAAATGTTCAGGGGGAAATTCTAAATTATACCAACGATAATGAGGGAAGATGGGTCCGGATACGAGTGCGAGTACATTGTGATGTGTTCGATATTATGAATGTATATGCACCAACTGAAGAAAATAAGCAATTCTATACTTCCCTGACGTCCCAAACTCTCTCTGATAACCCACAAAAATTAATACAAGGAGGAGATTTTAATGCACTAATGAACCCCAGAGAGGATAGATCAGGTCAGTCCCCAACTTGCTCCACCACTAAATCTAAATCTAAACTCCTATCAGACTACGCACTAGATACCAACCTATGTGATAGCTGGAGAACCCTCCACCCTGACGATGCTCAGTTTACATTTTTTTCCCCTCCACACAACACATGGTCCAGGATAGACTATTTTCTGACATCCCCATCACTGACCCACCAAATAAAATCAGTGGAGATCCTGGACCTTATAATCTCCGACCATGCCCCCATTCAATTATCACTATTTCCAACAATGCCAAAGGGTACTGACATCCTCTGGAGATTTCCCTCATACCTCTACGAGGATGAGGGGTTTGCAGCACTACTTAAACAATGGTGGTGGGAATACAAAGAATTCAACGCAAACCACGTATCAAACATATGCTTATTCTGGGAAGCGGCAAAGCCCGTTCTTAGAGGCAGAATTATTAGCTACACGACAGGGAAAAAGAAACATGCAAACGAACAGTATGTCGAGTCAGTGAAAATCCTACGCAGTGCGCACAAATCCTTCCTAGACTCCCCAACAATAGAAAACAAACTCAGCTGGCTCAAAGCTAAAGGCCACACTGAAAAATGCCTTAGAGATAGGGACAAATACATTAAAACATACAGGGATCTATACTTTCATAAATTTGGGAATAAAATGGGCACCCTCCTATCAAGACTTTCCAAACCTCCACATTTAAATTCAGTAATCTCTAGCCTACGTACCTCTGATGGGACAATAACACACGATCCTAAGCAAATCAATTTCACCTTCAAGACCTTTTATGAAACATTATATCAAAATAGAGAAAACCCCTCAATTCCCCATTCTGAAAGGGACTGGCTCTCAAGAATTACTCTACCTAAACTTAATGACGAAGATCTAACCATTCTAAACTCAGAAATCACAGAACCAGAGGTGGCCTACGTAATCAAAAATCTCACCAACCGCAAAGCACCTGGCCCTGATGGACTAACCTCAGAATTTTATAAATTACTCAAGCCAGAACTGGTCCCCACATTAACTACCCTCTTTAACTTTATATTAAAAGAAGGACAATACCCATCATCTTCCAATACTGCTTATATTAAACTCCTACTAAAACCAGGGAAGGACCCACTGGCCCCTAGCTCATATAGACCTATATCACTGATAAATCAGGACCTAAAATTACTTTCCAAAATTATGTCTGACCGCCTAGCAGACCTAATGCCCAAATTAGTAAGCCCTAACCAAACAGGATTTATCAGACAAAGATCAGCAGTAGCAAATGTCCGCAAACTATTGCTAGCACAGGACCAAGTCAAAGCCTATCCATCTTCATGTAAAAATTATGCAGTCCTTTTGATCGACGCCGAAAAGGCTTTCGACAAAGTGCAATGGGATTGGCTAAACACAGTTTTAGACAAAATAAACATCACGGGCCCCTTCCGTAATCTCATAAAAGCAATGCACACTAACCCCTCTGCTCAAATTTATACCCCTGGCTTTCTTTCTCCTAGATTTTGCCTGGAGAAGGGCACAAGACAGGGGTGCCCATTGTCCCCACTCCTATTCAATATTGCCCTGGACCCACTGACTCGAATACTGGAAAACCAAGTAGAAGGCATCACCATAGGAGACAAAAAATTATCGCAGGCTATGTTCGCAGACGACATCATGATCTTTCTCAATGATCCCTCCAGACAACTAAATACAATATTCACACTCATAGAAGAGATAGGAGTTAAAAGTGGCTTCACTGCTAACATTGCCAAATGTGAACTGATGTACCTATCAACTCAGGCAACCCCCATGCCCCAATCCAAGTGCCCGGTGAAACTATGTACCCAGATAAAATATCTAGGAATACATTTTAATAGAAACCCAGATCTCCTCTACTCTATTAACTACCATCCACTACTAGCAGATATTAAACGCCAATTACAACAATGGAAACAGCTGCCAATCAACCTGATGGGAAGGTCGGCCCTTATTAAAGCAGTTAGCTTCGGTCGCTTGTTATACCCCTTGCAGACGATACCTTTGCTTGTAAAACATTCCGATATCATAGACCTACACAAAGCCTTCTCAGCTTTTCTATGGGGGGGGAAGAGACCTAGGATTTCCCTAAACAAGCTTCAACTGCCCAAGGAATGGGGAGGGCTTAATATTCCCGACATAAGACGATACAACTTAGCCTGCATGACTAGACACATCCGTGATTGGATCAATAACACTAACATCTTCTCCAACACAGATCTAGAAGCCACTTATGCTGAGCCATGGTCCCTTACTGGACTACTACACAGCAAGCTTACCTCCCTACCACTACGACTAAAATATAGCAGATTAATGAGAGACACCATCATAACATGGAAAGAAATATGCAAACAACTCAAATCATGCTATTTGGTTACCAAATATATGCCACTATGGGGTCATCCCGGATTCACCGCTAGCCTCTCACACAAGGGCTTTTTGGACTGGGAAAGCAAAGGTATCCTTAAGCTCGGCCACATAATCAATCTAAGAAATAATAGATTTATGACATTCCCGGAAATTAGGTCAAAATTCCACATACCAGCCTATCACTTCCTCTACCTCGGGCAGCTGAGAGCGCATATGCGAAGTAATTTAAAAGACATAACAACCCTAGTCAGATTAAATGCCTTGGATGAATACATAGCGCCCCATCCAGGGAAAGTTTCTCTTTCTCACTTACAACTTTATCTCCAGAGGGTCGACCTTCCCAACAGGGCCAAGGCCCACTTTAAAGCATGGGCAAAAGAAATAGCAATCCCAGATATCGAAAGCAAGATAATAACTGGCCTAGCGACAGTAAGAAAATTGATGGTTGGAGAAAACTGGAGAGAATCCCATTTTAAATTCATTCATAGGGCCAAATATGCCTTCAACATTAAATATGTCCACCCACCCACTTATTACTCCCCCAAATGCCCAAAATGTCATTTTCAAAATGCAAATCTCCTCCACTGCATCTGGCTATGCCCGCACATATCAAAATTTTGGTCAACAGTATTATCTTACATTTATCAACTGTATAAAATCAAACTGCCACTAGACCCATCCCTTTTGCTATTCAATTTTTATGAACCTCAACCTGACACTCCCAGTGAGGACTACCTCCTTTGATCCACATCATTATCATCGCAGCCAGGAAATCCATCTTTAACAAGTGGATATATCAAGCAACGCCATCAGTATGGGACATAAAGGAAGAACTGACACACTTGTTCAACCTAGAAAGACTGGAAGCGCTTTCTCATAAGGAGAAACGAACCAAACACTTTTTCAAGACATGGAAAACCTTCATACTTAACTCCTTAACCCCCAGGGAAAAAGATTGCCTGATGGAACACTTCAAATATACTGGATGGTACTGTACAGCACAATTACAAGGCTCACTGGGCAGATTGGAAATATTAAAATGATCCACTTCAGAAAAATGAAAGAATACTTGGAGTACTCCAAAGATAGTTGCGGAAGCATGGTGGGGGATGACTGCAGGGGAGGGGGGGGGGGGGAGGGAAGAGTTTTTACCCAAGAGGTTATAGGGGCGATAAAACTCAACCACTAAATATCACCTGTTTACTATGTACCACATAGTCCTTGACCTCTATGATAGGTTAAAATTTCCCTATCTGTTTTGAGATGTATAAAAATTGAAAATCTAAATAAAAATATGTGTGAAAAAAAAAATGTTGGTCATTTACATCCTCATCTATGGGAGTGGAGGGGGACTTCCTGTTAATGCTGCTAAACAAACAGTTGCCGGCATTCCGCAGTCATGTGATGGGTTGCTCAGGGATAGAAGAAATGAAAGGACACCTGAAGTGAGAGGGATATGGTGGTTGCCATATGTACCGTATTTCATTTTGAACAAAACCAGTTGCCTGGCTGTCCTGCTGATCTCTTTGGCATCAGTGGTGTCTGAATCACACACCTGAAACAAGCATGC
This sequence comes from Hyperolius riggenbachi, assembly GCF_040937935.1. NCBI lineage: Eukaryota > Metazoa > Chordata > Amphibia > Anura > Hyperoliidae > Hyperolius > Hyperolius riggenbachi. The sequence goes on from NC_090650.1 coordinate 57,644,879, forward strand.
AAAATTAATCCAGTCAAACACCTGATCTGCATACTTGTTCAGAGTCTATAGCTTAAAGTATTAGAGGCAGAGGACCAGCAAGACAGCCAGTCAATTTGCATTGTTTTAGGGAAATGAATATGTCACCCTCCATATCCCTCTCTTGTCAGGTGTGCTTCAACCTGACAGGTGCAAGTTAAATTATATTGAAAGAATGCCCTATCTGGCAAATAAAATGGCTTGAGTCTGTACATTATACATCCATATTATTTATTCCTTTTATGATTTTTATATATTCCTTCCTTTATTTATTTTGTTATTTTATTTTCCTGATACTAAACCTAGAGTTTGGTTACATCACAAATGGATTAAATTATAACCAGGATCACTAAATCAACAAGGCCTTGCAAAAAGTCTTCAACAACTGTGCAGTCCCCGCACAACCTGCTAAGGAACACTGTGATCTTGATCATTTTGAAATATTGTAAATAAAGAAAAACTACTTCTCAGCGATGCACCTAAAAGCAGAGTGAAATCAGTAGCTTTTGTTTTTGCACATTACTATTTTCATTGGCAAACAAAAGTAGATGAGTAATACTGCTGAGTCATTGTTAAAGGGATACTGTAGGGGGGTCGGGGGAAAATGAGCTGAACTTACCCGGGGCTTCTAATGGTCCCCCGCAGACATCCTGTGTTGGCGCAGCCACTCCCCAATGCTCCGGCCCCGCCTCCGGTTCACTTCTGGAATTTCTGACTTTAAAGTCAGAAAACCACTGCGCCTGCGTTGCCTTGTCCTCGCCCCCGCTGATGTCACCAGGAGTGTACTGCGCAGACACAGACCATACTGGGCCTGCGCTGTGCGCTCTTGATAACATCAGCGGAATCGAGGACACGGCAATGCAGGCGCAGTGGTTTTCTGACTTTAAAGTCAGAAATTCCAGAAGTGACCCGGAGGCGGGGCCGGAGCATCGGTGAGTGGCTGCGAGGGCACAGGATGTCTGCGGGGGACCATTAGAAGCCCCGGGTAAGTTCAGCTCATTTTCCCCCGACCCCCCTACAGTATCCCTTTAAGCTTGTCCTTGTCATTTTAGATAATGTTTTCTCAGCAAGCTTGTGTGAGCTGCAAATCGTATGTTAGAGATAGCAATGTTGCTAGATTCTAACAAAACACCATCAAATACCATTTTTTCCCCCAATTTTTTCCCCAACAGTTCACTTACTGTCCACCCACAGCCATGGGAGGCCCTACCCCTAAATCCAGGCCTGAAGCCTGGCCCCAACCCCAGGCTGCCACTTCCAGCCTCTTCAAATGCAGCGTGCATATTGATATTAAATATACAGTGGGTTGCAAAAGTATTCGGCCCCCTTGAAGTTTTCCACATTTTTTCACATTACTGCCACAAACATGCATCAATTTTATTGGAATTCCATGTGAAAGACCAATACAAAGTGGTGTACATGTGAGAAGTGGATCGAAAATCATACATCATTCCAAACATTTTTTACAAATAAATAACTGCAAAGTGGGGTGTGCGTAATTATTCCCCCCCCCCCCCCCCCGCCCCCCCCCGAGTCAATACTTTGTAGAACCACCTTTCGCTGCAATTACAGCTGCCAGTCTTTTAGGGTATGTCTCTACCAGCTTTGCACATCTAGAGACTGAAATCCTTGCCCATTCTTCTTTGCAAAACAGCTCCAGCTCAGTCAGATTAGATGTACAGCGTTTGTGAACAGCAGTTTTCAGATCTTGCCACAGATTCTCAATTGGATTTAGATCTGGACTTTGGCTGGGCCATTCTAGCACATTAATATGTTTTGTTTTAAACCATTCCATTGTTGCCCTGGCTTTATGTTTAGGATCATTGTCCTGCTGGAAGGTGAACCTCCGCCCCAGTCTCAAGTCTTTTGCAGTCTCCAAGAGGTTTTCTTCCAAGTTTGCCCTGTATTTGGCACCATCTATCTTCCCATCAACTCTTACCAGCTTCCCTGTCCCTGCTGACGAGAAGCACCCCCGAGCATGATGCTGCCACCACCACCATATTTGACAGTGGGGATGGTGTGTTCAGAGTGATGTGCAGTGTTAGTTTTCCGCCACACATAGCGTTTTGTATTTTGGCCAAAAAGTTCCATTTTGGTCTCATCTGACCAGAGCACCTTCTTCCACACGGTTCCTGTGTCCCCCACATGGCTTGTGGCAAACTGCAAATGGGACTTCTTATGCTTTCTGTTAACAATGCCTTTCTTCTTGCCACTCTTCCATAAAGGCCAACTTTGTACAGTGCATGACTAATAGTTGTCCTATGGACAGAGTCTCCCACCTGAACAGGGCCGGATTACCGACCAGGCAACAGAAGCAGTCGCTTGGGGCCCCATTCAGAGTCAAAGGGGTCCCATCAGCTCATAATCCAGCCCTTGCCATCCAATCAAAGGATGCCGCCCGCTGCTGACTGTCTTCAGAGCCGGGCTCTCCTCCTGGGTCCCTCTTCTGCTACTGTGCGCTCTGCCGCTGCCCGCTCCTCCCTCCCTTCCCACAGAGAACCACAGCTGCAGCGGGCAGGAATGATAGCAGCAGATGACAAACACCCACCCACCTATCCGTGATACAAACGATAGAGGTCCCATCATCCGAAACCCATCTGTCTCCTCTACGGTGCAGCCGCTCGCTCTGAACTTCCTGATTCTCAGATCAGACAGGAAGTAGGAAGTAGTAATAGTAGTAGTAACAGAGCAGCAGCACTCTAGTGGAGACAGATGGGCTCCGGATGACGGGACCTCTATTGCTTGGATTGCAATAGGTGAATGCGAGTCATCTGGTGCTGTCATTTTCCCCCACTGCGGCTGCCCTTTTCTGCAGGACTACCGTATTCACGGGGTGGAGGCTGCATGGTGGATGTGGCTGTCTAGTTTGGGATAAAATTGGTTGTTCAGTGGTGGTGGTGGGGGGGTTATCTAATTCTGTCTGGGGGGGGCGGCTTCCAGGTTGGCGTTGTCCAGAGCTTTCTGTTTTTGCCAGGCTGGAGATGCAGGGGGAAAGTGCTGCTGCTGTGATATCTGGCACCCACTTTACAGGGGTGCCCCGAGTGACAACGTCCTGGCCATTTATCTCTCCCTCTGCATGTTGGCGCTGCTATTCCCTGCATTTTGCACCAGCAGAGGAAAGAGGGCTGTTGCCCATAGCAACCAGTAGAGCGGCTGCCCCGGTGTGTTTGGCATTTACTGTGCACACAGCAGCTGCATCTTCCCATTCTAATATGGGGGGGGGGGGGGGGGCAAATCAGTTACTTTGCTTAGGGCCCCATTTAGCCTTAATCCAGCTCTGCACCTGAGCTGTAGATCTCTGCAGCTCGTCCAGAGTCACCATGGGCCTCTTGACAGCATTTCTGATCAGCGCTCTCCTTGTTCGGCCTGTGAGTTTAGGTGGATGGCCTTGTCTTGGTAGGTTTACAGTTGTGCCATACTCCTTCCATTTCTGAATGATCGCTTCAACAGTGCTCCGTGGGATGTTGAAGGCTTTGGAAATCTTTTTGTAGCCTAAGCCTGCTTTAAATTTCTCAATAACTTGATCCCTGACCTGTCTTGTGTGTTCTTTGGACTTCACGGTGTTGTTGCTCCCAATATTCTCTTAGACAACCTCTGAGGCCCTCACAGAGCAGCTGTATTTGTACTGACATTAGATTACACACAGGTGCACACTATTTAGTCATTAGCACTCATCAGGCAATGTCTATAGGCAACTGACTGCACTCAGATCAAAAGGGGCCGAATAATTATGCACACACCACTTTGCAGTTATTTATTTGTAAAAAATGTTTGGAATCATGTATGATTTTCGTTCCACTTTTCATGTGTACACCACTTTGTGTTAGTCTTTCATGTGGAATTCCAATAAAATTGATTCATGTTTGTGGCAGTAATATACAAAATGTGGAAAACTTCAAGCAGGGCTGAATACTTTTGCAACCCACTGTATCACAATGAACTGATCTATATCTCGTTTTTTTCCACCACCAATTAGGCTTTCTTTGGGGGGTACATTTTGCTAAGAGCCACTTTACTGTAAATGCATTTTAACAGGAAGAATAAGAAAAAAATGGAAAAAAAATCATTATTTCTCAGTTTTCGGCCATTATAGTTTTAAAATAATACATGCCTCCATAATTAAAACCCACATATTGTATTTGCCCATTTGTCCCGGTTATTACACCGTTTAAATTATGTCCCTATCACAATGTATGGCGACAGAATTTTATTTGGAAGTAAAAGTGAATTTTTTTTGTTTTGCATCCATCACTATTTACAAGCTTATAATAAAAACAAAATAGAAATATTTCCTCTTTACATACATGGGACGGAAATAATATATTTTTTTTAAATATATGTGTATTTTTATATTTTTTTACATTTAGATGTAGTTTTACATGAGTTTGTTTATAATGACGTCACTCTAAGCGTAACATGTACGGATTAGGGGGACATCGGAAGCAGAAAAAGCGAAGCTTCCGGGATAAGCTGTCGCTTTTTCTGCGGGGGAGAGGAATCAGTGATCGGGCACCATGGCCCGATTCACTGATTCCCTGGCTAACAAACCACGGGCCGGGATCAGCTGCGGGAGCGCGCAGGAGCGCACATGGCCTCCTGGACGTAGCTTCTACACTCGTTAGATTAGCAGCAGATAGATCATCAGATAGATTTCTTATCGGATTAAGGATAAATGGGGCCCTAAGCAAAGAAACTGTATTGGGCCCCCCCCCCCATCATGTCGTAATAGAATCAGAAGATGCAGCTGGACAGCAACATGCCGCACACACCGGGGCAGCCGAGCTTTCCTCTGTGGGTGCACAATGCAGGGAATAGCAGCGGCAAAATGCAGAGTGAGAGATGAATGGCTGGGACATTTGCACTCAGGGGCTGGGGCACCCCTGTGAGGAGGGCGCCAGATATCACAGCAGCAGCACTTTCCCCCTGCATCTCCAGCCTGGCAATAGCAGAAAGCTCTGGACACCGCCAAACCGGAAGCCGTTCCCCAGACAGAATTACATAACCACCCCCACCACTGAACAACCGATTTCCTCCCAAACTAGACAGCCACCCTGCAGCCTCCACCCCAGTGAATACGATAGTCCAGCAGAGAAGGCAGCCGCAGCGGGGAAGAATGACATAACCAGATGACTCACATTTACCTATTGCGATCCAAGCAATAGAGGTCCCGTCATCCGGAGCCCATCTGTCTCCTCTAGAGTGCTGCCGCTCTGTTACTACTACTATTACTACTTCCTACTTTCTGTCTGATCTGAGAATCAGGAAGTTCAGAGTGAGCGGGTGCACTGTAGAAGAGACAGATGGGTTTCAGATGACGGGATCTCTATCGCTTGGATCATGGATAGGTGAGTGAGCGTTTGCCATTTGCTGCTATCATTCTTGCTGCAGCTGTGGTTCTCTGTGGGAAGGGAGGGAGGGGTGGGCAGCGGCAGAGCGCACAGTAGCAGGAGGGGGACCTAGGAGGAGAGCCTGGCTCTGAAGACAATCAACAGCGCACGCCATCATTTGACAAGACAAGACAAATAACATTTATATCGCGCTTTTCTCCTGGCAGGCTCAAAGCGCCACAGCTGCAGCCACTAGGACGCGTCCTATAGGCAGTAGCAGTGTTAGAGAGACTTGCCTAAGGTCTCCTACTGAATAGGTGCTGGCTTACTGAACAGGCAGAGCCGAGATTTGAACCCTGGTCTCCTGTGTCAGAGGCAGAGCCCTTAAAGGGACTCCGAGCAGTGCCTGTGGGTATGCCTTTAAACATACCCACAACTAATTAATTCCATTCTCACACCTACCAGCATGATGTTTGTAATTATATCCCCCTGGGTTCCTTATATTTAACCAGCTGAGCGGTCTGGACGAGCTCAGCTCGTCCAACACCGCCAGCGGCTGCCGCTCAGGCCCTGCTGGGCCGATTTTAATGAAATAAAAAGCAGCACACGCAGCCGGCACTTTGCCAGCCGCGTGTGCTGCCTGATCGCCGCCGCTCTGCGGCGATTCGCCGCGAGCAGCGGCGAAAGAGGGCCCCCCTAGCCGCCTGAGCCCTGCGCAGCCGGAACAAAAAGTTCCGGCCAGCGCTAAGGGCTGGATCGGAGGCGGCTGACGTCAGGACGTCGGCTGACGTCGATGACGTCACTCCGCTCGTCGCTATGGCGACGATATAAGCAAAACAAGGAAGGCCGCTCATTGCGGCCTTCCTTGTTTATTCTGGGCGCCGGAGGCGATCGGAAGATCGCCTCCGGAGCGCCCTCTAGTGGGCTTTCATGCAGCCAACTTTCAGTTGGCTGCATGAAATAGTTTTTTTTTTATTTAAAAAAAACCCTCCCGCAGCCACCCTGGCGATTTAATCAGAACGCCAGGGTGGTTAATTGCATTGTGCTGAATCGAGCTGCCGACTTTGGAGCAAAGTCGTCCTGTGTAATACAATGTAACTATGGAAAGATGCATATCATTTTGAAGCTCTCTTTCTCCTCTTTCGAATGATAGATAAACTGCCACCCTACGCCTTTTAGTTTTTGCTATTTTTGCGATCGAAATTGCCGTGGTCACGAAAATAGCAAAAACTAAAAGGCATAGGGCGGCGGTTTATATATCATTGGAAAGAGGAGAAAGAGAGCTTTAAAATGATTTGCATCTTTCCATAGTTACTGCACTGCTCAGAGTCCCTTTAACCATTATACCATCCAGCCACCGCTGACAGGATGGCGAGGGCTGGTTTATGTGCTGATGGGGCCCCTTTGACTCTGAATGGGACCCCAAGCGACTGCTTTTGTTGCCTGGTCGGTAATCCAGCCCTGATCTGATGTGTTTAGGAACATTTTTTACTAGGATTTGAATTCCAATAGATTTCAGTTTGAAATCTATTGAAAATCGATCTGATGGCATTTTTTTGCCATCAGATTTCCATTAGGGCCAATGCAAAATGATAAGCAATCTCAACAGATCGATCTAGATTTTCCACTCTGCCAGATCGATTGAAATCAATCTAAATCGATCAAAATCGTCCGCCAATCAGTCGATCTGTCAACCGATTTGCAATCGACCGACCGATCGATTTTGATCGATCGGCCAGAAAATCGGCTGAGTGTATGGGCCCCTTAAAGCAATATAAATTATTAGTAACAAGATAATGCGGATTGTACATACAATTGGTATCTACCAGACTCCCACCGACCAATTTTTTTTTTTCTTGATATCTCAAGGTTTCATTTTATGTATAAACATTTACAAAGCAGATGTAATGTTTTATTGTCAATGCTCAATTGCAGTGTCTCATGAGTCCCAGAGTGAAAATACATGAACTATTTACCTTTTTATTTTTTTTTTCAAATAAGTTTTATTGTCTTTTGCACAAAACATAAACAATACAACATGAACATTCCCATCAACCAACCTCCCCCCCCACCCCCCACCCAACCCCTCCCTTGAAACTCTCGTGGACCAATTTTCTTAATAGGCCTAATCTAGCAGCTAATCTGGGGCCGCCCCAATCCTAAACTAGTGGCTAAAATATTGAAAACACTACAAACCATGTATACCCAATCATCTACCCAGAACTGCCTTAACCACTTGCCGACCGCCCACTACCTATGGGCGGCAGCAAAGTGGCACCCCCAGGACCACGTAACGCCGATAGGAGTCGGTACCTGGGGGACTGAATTGCCCGGGATCGCGCGCAGCGATGCCAATTAGCAGCGCCGGCGGGTTGATAACCCCCGATCTGCCGCAAAGCAAGCGTATAATACGCTTTGTAATGTATACAATGCGTATTATACAGGTTGCCTCCTGCCCTGGTGGTCCCAGTGATCAAAGGACCACCAGGGCAGGAGGCAGCCCCCCTGGTAAGCACACAAAAACGCTGATCCTGCCCCCCCTGATCGCCCACAGCACCCCTCAGACCACTGTTTGCACCCAATCACCCCCCTAATCACCCATCAATCACTTGTCACTATCTGTCAATGCAATTTTTTAGATTAGGTTCTAAACTTCCCCCTGGGGGCTCCTGATCACCCCACCCACACCCTCAGATCCTCCCCAGACCCCCTCCCCCCCCGTGTACTGAATACATCTATTCTCCCCTGTAATCACCCACTGATCACCTGTCAATCACCCATCAATCACCTCCTGTCACTGCCACCCATCAGATCAGACCCTAACCTGCCCCTTGCAGGCACCTGATCACCCACCCACACCCTCAGATCGCCCACAGACCTGCCCTCAGATCACCTCCCAAGTGCATTGTTTACATCTGTTCTCCCCTCTAATCACCCATCAATTACCCCCTGTCACTGCCTGTCACTGCTACCCATCAGATCAGACCCTAATCTGCCCCTTGCGGGCACCCAAACACCCAAGACCCCCAAAGTCGATAATCAGACTTGCAGATATAAGAATACCGTCTTTAGCTGTAATTGTGAAAATAAAGCTAAATACTCACCACCTGATGGAAGAAAATGGATCCAGCGACGAAGATGGATCCTGATGACGAGCGCTCCATGATCCATCTTCCGACCGGTGGGTATGCGTGATGTCACACGACAGGCGCAAACAGGAAGTCAAGCAATCGCGGTACTTTGTGTGGAGTCATTGGGGATTTTAAAGATCCGATCCGCCATGACGGTCATTATCACCAACAACATTTACGTAATTGTGGAAACAATTGCTGGTTGCTCTAAGTATCGACAATCGTCGGAAAAATCGATGGGAAAATTGCGTTGTTGGTACGTTCCTAAAAGCGGAACCTGAACTTCCTCTCTGCTCTAAAAAGATAAGTAACAGCATAATAACCTTTTAAAGAAAAACATTTCTTTGTTACAGTTGAAACAAAACCTGCAATAAATCTGCAGTGTGTCTACTTCCTGCTTTCATGGAAGTAGACATATTGTTAACATCCTGTGTTTACCAATTAGCTACTCTGCTGTGGAAGTCAGCTGACACAGGAAAGAGATCAAATTACACTGGTGATTACTCACAAATGAAAGGGAATTATACAGCTCTTTAAATACGTACAGAGTGCATTTCTCTACATTTTCCTTCTGTTCTGCGCAAAAGAGTTCAGGTCCACCTTAAAGGGAACCTTAACTGAGGGGGATATGGATGTTTCCTTTTAAACAATACCAGTTGCCTGGCAGTCCTGCTGATCTCTTTGGCTGCAGTAGTGGCTGAATCACACACCTGAAACAAGCATGCAGCTAATCCAGTCTGACTTCAGTCAGAGCACATGATCTGCATGCTTGTTGAGGTGCTGTGGCTAAAAGTATTAGAGACACAGGATCAGCAAGAGAGTCAGGCAACTGGTATTATTTTAAAAGGAAAAATCCATATGCTTCTCAGTTTAGGTTCCCTTTAAGTCCGAAGTTAAACCTACAATGTTTTTTTGCTGCACTGTGACTTCATGCTGACCTGCTAGGTCAGAGTGATTATGTTACCACTGATGCCAGTACATGATGAAGTCATACCTTTCACATGGTTACTTACTGGACCAAGGAGATTACATTACCATTCCTGCCTGCAGAGGATGATGCAATACCTTGTAGATGGTTTCATTATGATGTATTATTAGCTCAGTATTATTATGTCATCACTGACATCCTCAGAAGTTGTGTTATAGTCAGAATTAAGTCAGTGCCAAATACTGTAATCCTGTGTATCTATTAACTCTTTCACCAGAAAGATAATATCACTTTTTAGACAACTTTTCAGTGATTTCCCCCCTAAAGAAGTAAAATATTTGCAAAATATTAAAACATACAGTATAAGAGTGCAATGTCTCTATTTATATATCCTGGTCATTCTAGCTCTCAGACTTAACTGGGTACCCTGTAAAGGTTAATAATACATTATTAATTGCAAGCGTCTGCATAAACACTTTGCAAGCTTTATTGAACCTATACAAACAAAAGTCTAGAAATCTCCTCTCCTCCCTTAACTACTTTCGGACTGCGCTGATTGAAATCTACATCCTGTTTTTGGCACGTTCTCGCCCACTACTATCAATCGCGCCACTCTCTCCCTGCCGCAGAACACTGGCCCTGCCGTCTCTACGACGGCAGAGCTCTGTGAGGCGGTCAGGAGCCGATTTCATTGGTTCCTGACCCTGTCATCACTGTAAGCCAATCCCATTGGCTTACATTGAAGGACAGCGTCAGGAGCCAACTAAAGCAGCTCCTGACCTGCTCACACAACTCTGCCGTCATAAAGACGGCAGGGCAAGTGATCTGCGGGGATGGAGGAGCGACATGAACGGCGGGAGCGGCTGGTATGCGTGGAGATTAGTTGGTAGGTGCCATTCTTCGGTACCAGCAGTCTCTGGTCCTCAAGGGGCCAGAGACTGCTGGTATGTAAGTGGTTAAAAACATATGCCAGCATAATCCACCATCCCTTTAAAAAAAACACTTGTAGCTGGCTGCAGTATCACCACTCATGCATGGTACATCCTCATACTCACAGCTAGCTAGTGGCTGGATAGTGTACTGGTTATAGGCTCTGCCACTGACACAGGTGACCTGGGTTCAAATCTTGGCTCTTTCTGTTCTGTAAGCCAGCATCTAGGAGTCCTTGGGCTAGATTCTCTAACTGCCTACTGAGTGTGCCCTAGTGGCTGCAACTTAAAGTGTACCAGAGATGGTACACTATAGCTAATTTATACTTACCTGGGGCTTCCTCCCATGGCTCCCATGGCTTCACTTCCCTCTGAATCCGGCCAGTCGAGACCTTTTGCGCATGCACGGCTTGGCCGCCTGTGTGCCCCCGATGTACCCCGTCCCTTGACATCCTCTTCAGCCCCTCGGTTCTGGCGCTACGACTCCTGGGAATCTGGCCAGTCGAGGCCTTTTGCGCATGCGCGGCTCGGCCGCCTGTGTGCCCCCGATGTACCCCGTCCCTTGAGGTCTTCTTCAGCCCCTTGGTTCTGGCGCTACGACTCCTGGGAATCCGGCCAGTCGAGGCCTTCTGCGCATGCGTGCGCCTGCATGCCCCCGATGCACCCCTGTCCCCTGGAGTGCTCTGCGCCTGCACAGTAGTACTGCAAATGTGCAGAATTTTCCAAGGGACGGGAGTGCAACAAGAGGTGTGCGTGCGGCCGAGCCGCGCATGTGCAGAAGGCCTTGACTGCCCGGGCTTACCGAGACTCGTAGTGGCATAACGGAGGGGCCGAGGAGGACAGACGGCGAGAAAATCCACGCATCTTAAGGGGTGGGAGGAAGCCCCAGGTACCGTAAGTATAAATGAGCACTAGTGAACCATCTCTAGTTCACATTAAGCGCTTTGAGTCTGCCCAGAGAAAAGTGCAATAAAAATGTTATTTATCTTGTTCTTGTCATAATCAGGCATGCTGCTTAAAGTCCACAATAGAAGCCAGAGCGATGTCATCACAATATCAAGAGTCCTGCTATTTAAGCTTGGCTCTAAACAGCTTGGGTAAATGTGCATGTTTGCTCTGTGGTCTACATAGCATGGTAGAAGAGGTGATTAATTGATATCTGGAAAATATTGATCTTTTACATCATCTACTAATCTATAAGTGTATGGCTACCTCAGTGTTGCTCTCATAGATTTTAAGGTACACACTATACAACTTTTTATATTTTTTTCAACTCGAGAAGTACAATCAATTTTTCTGATGGATTATAGCCAGGGCTGGCGCTACCATTAAGGCAAAGGAGGCAGCTGCCCCAGGGCCCCAGAGCTTGTAGAGGCCCCCAGTGGCTACAAGACGAAAAAAAAAAAATTTCAAACCGGCCTTATAGTTTTTAAGAAAATCGATTTTAAAGTTTCAAAGGAAAAAAAAATATACATTTAAAAATCTGCCGAATTTAATGGTTAATAGCAAATCCACCTTAAATGCTAGAAACCCTAAATTTGCAGGATATGTTAAGGAGATCATTAGGAATAAGAGGAAAAAACAATTATTCAAAAAGACCTTATAGTTTTTGAGAAAATCGATTTTAAAGTTTAGAAGGAAAAAAGTATACTTTTAAATGTGGTAAATGTCACTTTTAGTAGCAAACCTAACGGTAGTATAATTTTACATGCATCAAACGAAAGCGCAATTTCCTGACGGGGTTTCCAGGGGGTCCATACGCAGCCGCAGCGCTTTGGCCAGGGATCGCTATACAGCCGTAATATGGCTGTATGAAGATCCCTGGCATTTTTCCTATTTTCCCAATTTTTTTTATGTTTAGAGTGTGGGAATTTAAAAAAAAAAATTATGTGGGGTCCCCCCTCCTGAAACTTTTTAACCCCTTGTCCCCCTTGCAGGCTGGGATAGCCAGAATGTGGAGCTCCGACCGATTGGGACTTCACACCCTGACTATACCAGCTGCAAAAAAGGTCCCCTAATGCTGATTTTTGCTCCGGGGTATATGTTGGAGGGCCCCCCCAGGTTTATTTTGCCCTGGGGCCCCATTGTTGCTTAAACCGGCCCTGATTGTAGCATTTGAAAATCCTGACCAATATATCACACACGTGTTCAATTTTTCCCCAATTATAAAACAAAATGATTGAAAACTGTGAAAAATTTGCTTGGATCTATAAATCAAGAAATTGA